>NC_068356.1:88267440-88527440 GCF_020536995.1 Dreissena polymorpha
CTTTAATTATGTGAATAATGAATCATGTGAATTCTTTATATGTGGTGATTTTAATGCTAGAGTTGGCGAAAAAACAGATTTCGTTTTAAATGATAATGTTCATGTTTGCCTAGAAAATGTGTTGCCAGTTGATTATAATCAAGATGATTATTTGCAATATGTAAGTTAGATAAAACTATGAATGAATATGTAGGTTACTACTGGATTTTTGTAAAATAACAGGGTTAAGAATAGTGAATGGCAGACTTGGGTCAGATAGCAATATTGGAAAACACACATTTGTATGTACACAAGAATGGAGTAATATTGATTTTGTTTTGTGTAAAAGTAATATGTTCCCATATATTGACACATTTGAAATTTTAGAACCAAATATTTTATCAGATCATTGTGCTGTAACTTTTAGCATTAAAAGTAAAATTTTGCTTGATTGTATTGCTGATGATAAAATTTTAAATAATGCATTTGAAAATGATGATAAACATATTTGTATTAATGGGAGGATGAAAAGAAAAATGACTATATTAATGCATTAAATAGTGACAACCAATATTGGGTCAATTTTCCAATATGGCGGATACAGCGTACAAAACAAAACCTAAGTCAATAAAATCAATTATTTCTTGCTTTAATGGTACCATTTGGATGAGTTTGTGGTTTAGATAGGTAAACTTAAATAAGTTCTTGCAGTTTCAGTGTTCCTTAACCCTTGCATTATTGATAACATTTTTCACCCATGGACAAGAGAGAGCGCATTGCAACTTTAAGCAGCCCATTGGGCTATAAAGCTTAGAGTTGAATTATTGCAACTAGAGAAGGGAAGTAAATGCGCGTGGACCAGATTATGGATATGAAAAACACATATCAGGGCTTGAATGGCACGTGAATCGCATTGTTAATACACGATTTCTCCCGTTCAATCCCTCCTTTTGCCAAGTTTCTGCATTATTGAATATGCATCCCGAAAAAGCATACACTTATTGGGCAACCGGTGTTACAGTCAAAACTTTGCGTTAAACAATAAACTGCTGCGTATGTCCTTAAACGTTAATATCATGGTTCAATGTTTATTTGATGAAATACAACGAGTTCGAAATGTTACATTGATTTTGAGCATTTCTTAATGTCAACTGTCAATTGCAATGCCATAGCAGCAAGTTCCTTCCTTGTTAATATAAAAAGTGAAAAAAAGTAAAAAAAAAACAGATACGGGTAAACATGAACTGTTTGATTTGGAAATTGATGCTTAATAATATTAAATCCATCTAAACAGTGCCATGACATGTCCTTAAAATTATCCAACAATCGTTTTGTTGTTCAACCTCACGACCACTATACAAATATTCTACCAATATTTTTTTTATGGGATACAACTTTTTGCATTTTATTAACCATTTATCACTTCGATATGTATTTTCACGCATTTCAAGGCCCTTAGAAAGTTAAATTGAATTGAATTATAGATCGTTCTTACTAGATTCAAGTTTTTAAGGCTTCAACTGCAAATCTTAGATAATGATGAGCCGCAAACAGCATAAAACCTGAACAGATTCCGAGTTACTCGCAGGCTGTTCTGGTTTAATGTTGTTTGCACATAGCCGCGTTCACTTTGCTTATAAGTGGGAAAGTGTTAAATCCCTCCGTAATCAATACGTATAGAAAGAAACTTGCATACAAGTAGTTTTAGTTACATGTACTTACAATACAACTGGTTTTATGGTTTATACAGCAGTTAACGGGAAAACGATATATCAATGTGTGTATCAATATTTCCAAATCCGAAAGTTCAATAGATGGAAATCATAGTAAGAATAAAACATTCAAGTATTTATCCTGAAAGACTATATTCATTCTGATTACAGTTTTACAGTTTAGTGGCGAACTGCAAACTTCAGCTGGAGGTAGTCTGAGGGTGCGTTGAGGCGGTTCCAGGGCAATCCATTTGCGGCGTTTTGAGGACCGTATTGACCATGTTTTGACATGAAATAACATTTTATCACGTGCTAACCCTGATTCCCATGTAAAATAACCATTAGTAATATGTTTTATCTTACACATGTGTAATATACTTTTTAAGCGTTTTCATTGGCTTAGTTTTCGTTTGATTGCCCAATCGCATTTTGTTATTTTGCTGAAATAACGTTGCAAAGTCAAATGACGTCACGAAATGCAAACAATATTCGGGATGTATCATTATGTTTGCGTAAATATTTATTTAATATGCTCATTTAAAAGCATGTGATCAAACAGATCTGGCACGAGTTGTTATATCATACCATATTTTATTAAACTCGTCCACGAAATTCGTTTTTAAGCTCGCCAAAGGCTCGCTTATTAACAAAATTTCTGAACTCGTTTAATAAAATATGGTATGATATGACAACTCGTGCCATATCCTATATATCGAGGGCTGAACGGAAAACTGTTGTAACTCACTTTTTTAAAATTTTACAGTAGAGTGTAAAAACTGTTTTTTAACATTATTAATTCTATTTTTAATGAAGTGTTTACCCAGTAATAGGTAACTTTGTATTGTTTTATTATTAAATCTTTTTCAAATGATACAAATATAATATTAGATACTATATTTGATTGTTTTTAACTTGTAACAGTTTTCCACTGAAATCTGTGAAAACTTCAGTATAAAAATTAATGGAAAACTGTTGTAAGTCAAATTACAACACTTTTCCGCTGTAATATGTTCAAACTACAGTATGAATTTAAATGGAAAACTGTTGTAGGTGAAAGGTTTGCAGCTTTACAGTTAAATTTGTTTAACGAAAACTAAACAATAGGGCTTTGTTTATAGAAACGTTATCAACATTTTATAGAAAACATGTTTTATGTTTATCAACTTCAACAATACAACATACAAAATACAGGAAAAAAACTGCAGAAAACTCCTGTTATTATAGTCAACTGATGTCATGTCTTTAAACACAATACATACCTTATAACAAGGCAGTATTTCTTAAAATCATTACATTATTTATGATGATTATACAAATTAAATGGTATTGTAAAGCCAACTTGTTTTTTTGTGTCTATACTTCAAGGTATATTGTCAAATGTTTACAACACTATATCAGTTATAATTTTTTTAGACATGACAGTCACACTCAGCAACAAAATGTAATTAAACATGGTATTAGTGTACAGAGCTATTGTTATATACATTTAAAAAATAATATGAGAATATACATGGTACATTGTACAACTTGAATGGTGCATTGTACATCATTGAAATGCAACTATTTTGTACAAAATGTTGTATGATGAAAATACCAGTATTGGTATTTATCTTCATGCACCTTACATCGAGCAAATACCAATTCTGCTCTTGAATTAAAATAAAACTTTTAATAAAATTTAATAAACATAATTAATTTTTTTTTATAATCCATTAAAATTCTACAATCATTTGCATAAAAATTCATTCAGTTTCATGTGGTAGCAAAATATAAACCGGGTGGTGAATGGATGGAATGATTTGTTTTCTGCACAGTAATATTAAGTCCATATATTTTTCTTTAGAAATAGGATTTTCATCCTCCTGGAGTTGTGGAATTCAGAGTATAATTGATGAGGGATCAGGACTGCTTGTCCTTAGTTTTTTTAGTAAGTCAATCTGAAACATATGATACTCATAATGGGTGGCATATGTGAGAGAGTTCGGTTGGACCAAATTCAATTTAAGTATCTTAATTTGGTTCCAGAACACTTTTTCACCTTCTGTGTTTTGCTCAAAATTTTAAAGATTTTTCGAAACCAACTTGAAATCATAAAAATCTTTTAAACACATTTCCTGGACCTCGAAGGGCTGGTCACGCCTTGCCGATCTTATAATAGACTGATCCCGAAAAAGCACGAGTTTAGAAAAACCCACTAATCACCCCGGTACAAACAACGCTGGTCCATTATATCAACCAATGATAGCTGCCTTTAAATAATAACGGTTGATACGGTGTGTGATTTTGAAAGGATTATAAATGGGTTATGTTTATTTGTACCAGCAGATAAGTGGGTTTTTCCAAAAAGTTGTTTTTTCCGGGATACATATATTGCTACCCATTGAGAGGTTTTGAATATGGGAACCTTTTTGGAAACTGATTCTATAGTGGCACGGATAGCATCGTTCTCATTCTGGGTGTGTCCCTTTTTTAAGTATTTGTGATTTATGGAATTTATTTGAAACTTTTGAAGGCAAAACCAAAGTATTGAGGCATAAAAATTATTTTTATTTTGGCGACAGCAATAATCACTGTAAAATATGAAATTCTTTTTCCCTTCACCCACTTTGCTTATAATAAAATTATACACACACGAGCTAACCTTACATTCCCCTCCTTTTGAAACAGTCTCATTCCAGACATAACAAAAACCATCTCTGGTGCCCAAATCATACATTGAAAAGTTAAATGTATTTAATCTGCGCTTGTAGTATACGCAACTTTCAAAACTTTTGGGGGTTAAAAGTATTTGCTGTAGGTCAAAAAATGCACAAGCAAGTGATTGGTTTGATTTTTCATCGTTTTTATCTTTTTGCGTATTATCACGTGCTAGATTTTAGTTTTCTAAATGATTTTTGTAATTTAACTCCATGCTTTCCCTTTGCTCTAGAGGAAAATTTTTGTATACCACGCAAATGTCGCATTGGTTTTTAATTGGGCTATGGAACGTAATATTATATTCGATGTTCAAAAGTTTCCTATAAACTGGTAAAGTTACAAAAGTCACATTGTTTTCAATGCAAAATTCTTTGTTCAAGGAATACATTTTTGTAACATTAAGTTCAGGGCTGAGATATTCTTTTTAAGAGATTTTACGACAATAATGACTTTCTACTTTGGGGAAAGATTCAATATGTTTTCTTAATATTTCAAGTTGTGATTGACTTGTTTTGTGTGGTCTGTTGTGATGTTTTCCCCTGCTGTCTTCACCAACAATGCCCATGTTCATTTTCTTGTAAGTTGTTAATATGTACTGGTCTGAAATTGAAAGGGTTACAAGAAAAAATGTTGTGCATACTTTCTTTTCCACAGACAAATCATTTTCATCATTTAGCAGAATTTAGCTTTAATATATTTTCAGATTATAAATATTGACATTATAGTACAAAATATGCAAACAAAGTCATTTTTGAATAAAAATGTCAGTTACGACCGAATTTTGTTTACTGCCTTGCAAGGTTAAGCAATGTTAAGTTTAATGACATCATCATAAGCTATGACATCATTAAATTCATAAACAAAGTGCATGTAATAACAATAGTGCTAAGTAAGTACAGTTTTCCATAAAGAATAATCTACCTTGTAGGAAAAAAAGATAATGGAAAACTGTATGTAACTCATGTTACAACAGTTTTCCATTCACTGAAATGGGCCATTTAAGTTACAACACTTTTGCACAAACCATGTTTTAGGCATTTATTCAAAAATATGGTAATAATAAGTTTTGTTCATATCGCGGGCTTAGCGCTAAACGGTCGTAACTGCCTTTTTGTAAACTTTCCAGTACGATAAAAAAAAATCAATATTTTATTAATTTTAATCAGTTATAAAAAATATTTTGCATAAATGTAGGTATTGTACATTTATTTAAAGTTCACACAATATACTTCTATTGGCATTATTGTAATCGGAGATATTTGATAAATATCAAAATACGACTGTTTTGCGCTTAAAATCTTGTAATGTTTGATGTATTTTTTATGCAAAAAGGTCGTATCTGAAAATCAGATCAGTTTTTTTCTATTCATATGTCTTAATATGAAGACTTTTATTAAGACACTTGAAATATGTGTTTATTAAAGTAGTTTTTTTTAATGATGGAAGAAAATACTAAATTTTATATTTATTTGAATTCAAGTTGGATAACATGGGGGACATGGTTTGTATTGCATTGTGCTTGTTTTATAATCAATAACTATAACTTTAATGTATTATCAGTTTATTTAAAAAAATGTAATTATTTAAAGGTATCAAGACATACTATAAACAGAAACATGATCATAAATCAGTGACTGGGGGCCTGTACAGAATTATTAAGTAGAAAACCAATACATAAAAAGAAAAAAAAGTTATCATTATATCTTTACATCTTTCTTAAATCATTTAATATTTGTATTGTAATTATTATAAGTCAAAATAAGTTTATCTTATCAGCTTATTTTTATTTAAAAACTAATGAACTCTGTTATTAAAAGCAGACCTGTAACCCTCTTTCTGAATTCAAATACAAACTATTCAAATATAATTGTGATAAAAATTATGATAAGACAGAAACTAGTACAAAATCCTATTGATCTTTTTTTCTACCTTTTGAGCATCATTATTTATTATAATTGTCTCAGTCTGACATGCTTCGCACTAGTACCATTTTCACAGTCTCCGATGCTACGTACTGGTACCATTGTCACAGTCTCACATGCTACCTACTGGTATAATTGTCATCGTCTGACAAGCTACGTAGTGGTACCATTGTCACTGTCTCACATGCTACATACTGGTAAAATTGTCATAGTCTGACATGCTACCTACAGGTATAATTCATATTTTCACAGTCTGACAAGCTAGGTAGTGGTGCAATTATCACAGTCTAACATGCTACCTACTGGTATAATTGTCACCTTCTGACAAGCTACGTAATAGTACCATTGTCACATTCTCAGATGCTAGATATAGGCATAATTGTCACAGTCTAACATAATACATACCATTTTACCATTGTCCCAGTCTGACATACTACGTACTGGTACCATTGTCACAGTCAGATATGCCACATTCTGTTACAATTGTCACAGTATGACAAGCTACGTAGTGGTACCATTTTCACAGTCTCATATGCTACCTGGTAAACTTGTCACAGTCTGACAAGCTGCGTTGTGGTAGCATTTTCACAGTCTCACATGCTACATATTGGTATAATTGTCACAGTCTCAGATGGTACGTACTAGTACCATTGTGACAGTCTCACATTCTACATACTGGTACCATTGTCACAGTCTCACATGCTACATACTGGTAAAAATTGTCACAATCTTACATGCTACATACTGATACCATTGTCACAGTCTAACATAATACATACCGGTATCATTGTCACAGTCTGACATGCTACGTACTGGTACCAATGTCAAAGTCAGACATGCCACATACTGTTATAATTGTCACAGTCTGACAAGCTGCGTTGTGGTAGCATTTTCACAGTATGACATGCTACGTACTGGTACCATTATCACATTCTCAGATGCTACGTACTGGTACCATTGTGACAGTCTCACATTCTACATACTGGTTCCATTGTCACAGTCTCACATGCTACACACTGGTAAAATTGCCACAATCTTACATGCTACATACTGATACCATTGTCACAGGCTAACATAATACATACCGGTACCATTGTCACAGTCTGACATGCTAAGTACTGGTACCATTGTCACAGTCAGACATGTCACATACTGTAATAATTGTCACAGTCTGACAAGCTGCGTTGTGGTAGCATTTTCACAGTCTGTCATGCTACGTACTGGTACCATTATCACAGTCTCAGATGCTACGTACTGGTACCATTGTGACAGTCTCAGATTCTACATGCTGTTACCATTGTCACAGTCTCACATGCTACATACTGGTAAAATTGTCACAATCTTACATGCTACATACTGATACCATTGTCACAGGCTAACATAATACATACCGGTACCATTGTCACAGTCTGACATGCTACGTACTGGTACCATTGTCCATTCAGACATGTCACATACTGTTATAATTGTCACAGTCTGACAAGCTACGTACTGATACCATTGTCACAGTCTCATATGATACCTACCGGTAAAATTGTCACAGTCTGACAAGCTACGTTGTGGTAGCATTTTCACAGTCTCACATGCTACATACTGGTATAATTGCAACAGTCTGATATGCTACGTACTGGTTCCATTGTCTCAGTCTCAGATGCAACGTACTGGAACCATTGTGACAGTCTCACATGCTACATACTGATACCAATTTTACCGTCTCGGATTTTACGTACTGGTACCATTTTCACAGTCTCACATGCTACATACTGGTAAAATTGTCACAATCTTACATGCTACATTCTGGTACCATTGTCACAGTCTAACATAATACATACCGGTACCATTGTCACAGTCAGACATGCTACGTACTGTTACCATTGTCACAGTCTCACATGCTACATACTGGTACCTTTGTCAGTCTCACATTCTACATACTGGTATTATTGTCACAGTCTCACATGCTGCATACTGGTAATTTGTTTACAGTCTTACATGCTACATGCTGGTACCATTGTCACAGTCTAACATAACCATTCCGGTACCATTGTCACAGTCTGACATGCTACATACTAGTACCATTGTCATGATATCACATGCTACATACTGGTACCATTGTGACAGTCTGATATGCCAGCACTGGTACCATTGTCACAGTCTAACCTAATACATACTGGTATCATTGTCACAGAATCACTTGCTAAATACTGGTACCATTGTCATAGACTCACATGCTACATACTGGTATAAGTGTAACAGTCTGACATGATACGTTCTGGCACCATTGTCACAGTCTCAGATGCATGGTACTGATACCATTGTCACAGTCTCACATGCTACATACCGGTACAATTGTCACCGTCTCACATGCTAAATACTGGTATAATTGTAACAGTCTGACATGATACGTACTGGTACCATTGCCACTGCCTAAGATGCTACGCACTGGTACCATTGTCGCAGTCTCAGATGCTACGTAATGGTATAATTGTCACAGTCTGACATGCTACGTACTGGTATAATTGTAACAGTCTGACACGCTATGAACTGGTAAAATTGACTCAGTCTGAACTGCTAATTACTGGTATCATTGTCACAGTCTGAACTCCTAGGTATTGGATCCATTTTCACAGTCGGACATGCTATGTTCTAGTACCATTGTCACAGTCTGACATGCTTCTTACTGGTACTATTGTCACAGTCTGACATGCTACCTAATGGTATTATTGTCACAATCTAACATAATACATACCAAAATCATTTTCACAGTCTGACATTCTACGTACTGGTACCTTTGCAGGGATTTCCCAATTGCCGTCAAAAAAAAAACCCAATTAAAGGAAACTAAAAAACAATACAACTTTTAATTATTTTTCCTATGCAGCTTTATGGCTTCCAAACTTGTTTCTTTGATTGAAAAAACTTTTGCTAGAGAGAAATGTTTGTATCTAGCTTTAAACACTAAAACAGCTTTTTTTACTAATCAGATATTAGATAATTACATCATTTGGACTGGTCTTGACTTTTGTGCAGCACTTACTTTTTTTTGGATAACTTGTTTGTTGAATTTAATGGTAAAATATTTAAACAAATTATTGGCGTTCCTATGGGTACTAATTGTGCGCCACTTATAGCTGACCTTTTTTTATATTGTTATGAAAGCGAATTTATGTTAGAATTATCTAAAACTAAGCAAGTAGATTTGATTAATTGTTTGAACCTTACTAGTAGGTACATTGATGACATACTTAATTTAGATAATCCATTATTTGAACAATATATTCACAAAATCTACCCAAAAGAACTAGTCTTAAATAGATCGTGTATATCCAATACAGACGCTGCGTATTTAGACTTACATTTAACTATTAATAATAATTTGATCAAAACTAGTTTATACGACAAACGGGACGATTTTAACTTTGAAATTGTGAATTTTCCGTTTCTAGATGGCAACATCCCTAAAGGACCTTCCTATGGTATTTACATTTCGCAGTTGGTACGTTATGCCAGAGCATGTTCGTGTATTAAAGATTTTAATGATCGTAATCTAATATTAACTAAAAAATTGCTAAAACAAGGCTTTTTGTATCATAACTTAAGAATTAAATTTGCTAGATTTTACTCTAAGTATGGTGATTTAATTTCAAAATATAATGTTTCTTTAAAATGGCATTTAAATAATGGAATCTCCCATCCATCATTTTACGGAGATGTTTTGAAGCGTGTCCGCAAATTAAAATATGTTAAACCAAATGTTCATATTAAACTTTTCAATTTAATTAACTTGTTTTTATCAAAAGGATACGATGCTTATGTACTTAAAAACACGTGTTTGATGGTTTTCGATTCACTATATCTTTCTTCCCTTAAAATTTGGAATCATTAGTGATATTATAGGCATTTTTCACTGTTGAATAAAATTGTGTCATTGTGTCGTATGAACAAATCTGCATGAATACTACATTATAGGCATTTGTCACTGTTGAATAAAATTGTGTCATTGTGTCGTATGAACAAATCTGCATGTAAACTACATTTGGACTCTAATCGTACATCAAATCATTTCTGTCTTCAGTTGTCAAAACACCTATATACTGTTTGATTCCAATAATGTCGCTTTAATGGAATTACCATTTGTATTCATTTGCTTCTTAATATTAAATCACGTAAACTTGTTTTATTAGTAATACAGCCCGATTAATATTTTTATTTAGTACTGCCCTTGGAATTTGTTCACGTCATTATGCCATTATGGATTTTTGTGACGACATACGACCGACTTTCCCAGTTGTAATCTACATGCATAGGTCATTGGGTTTATAACGTTCCATTTTATTGATATTTTCTCTCTGATAGGCGTTTCTTGTTTGATTTAATTATTTTTAATTTGTTTAGCAGTCACATAAACAACCAAGCTATGTAATATGGAATTTTTACACCCATTATTGCTGCTTCTTCCTGTATTTGCGCGATGATTATCTGAGATATTAACTCTATGATTCTACATTCTCAAATCTTTTCTATAAAGAAGGAATGTAGTTGACAATTGTTAATAGTTTTATTTGATCGTTCGTCAAAAAGTTGTAATTCTGTTACTCTTGTATCTTCAATGCAATTGAGTAATTAAATAGTAATTAAATTGAATGCGTTTAATTCCCTTTTATTATTGTTTAATTTGAGTTACAATGCTATGACGTTAAATTTTATTTACACTTGAATGTATTATGAATATTGCTGGGCCAAGTGTGAGGTTGAGCGCTCTATAACCAGGTTTAAACCCCCAATGCTTTGCATTGACCGTTCCAAGGCGGTGACCCCAGCTTTATTCATATTTTGTGTTTATGTTGGTTTGTATTGTGCTGTATTGTGCTGTTTTGTACTGTTTGGGCAATCGGTCACTTGCCTTAAATAAAGGACCAACTAATTGTTTTTAATGAAAATTCAATACTGCTCCAGCAGCTGGAGTTTCACTTCTTTATATTGAACCTAAGTAAATATAATATTGACAACTTGACAACATTTAATTATCAATTTTAAAGTATTTGGGAGCAAAAAAATCAAACACACGTATTTTCCCAATTTCTGTTTTTTCTCGACAATTTTCCGAATTGGGCTGGTACCGGTACTTTTCCCAATGGGTTACAAAAATCACAGCATTTTCTCAGTCCGTATGTACTGGTTCCATGGTCACAGTTTGACACGCTAGGAACTGGTACTATTACACTATAATGTTTATATTCATTTTCAGTGCAAAACAGTTGCAGCTGCAGATACCACCATTTTGCAATGAAAATAATTTCATTTTCAGATACGACCTTTTGCCAAATGACGGTTTTGGGGGTTTTCTAAGCAGAAGTTAGCTTTAAGATTTTTTCAGATCATTAATATTGACATTATAGTACAAAATATGCAATAAAGTCATTTTATTATAAATGTCAGTTACGACCGTTTTGCGCTAAGCCCACGATATGTATTAGTAGAAGATATAGTGAAAAAAGCAAAAAAGTGATTTTCGGAAAAAAGTGAGTTACAACAGTTTTCCGTTCAGCCCTCGATATGTTATATACGGAATATTGCGTTAGTCAATTGTTCCAAGAGTTTTTATCACTCGAGTGGCTTGTGTGATGACGTATCACACGAGAGGCGGAGCCTCGAGTGTGATGCGAAATAGCACAATCCACGGGAGTGATACAAACTCTTGGAACAATTGACTAGCGTAATATTCCTATACAACAACTAACGAAAAAATTTAACAATTGTATTTTTTACTTTAACAAAACTGACAAAACAATTGCTAAAACGGTACGCCATAGTTTATATAAGACGCGTATGAATACAGTTTATGTAAATTAACGTGTAAATTACATTCGAACCGGGAAAACACAGGTTTCCGACACGCTTACCTTAATGCCATCGTTAATCCAATGTTTATAACAATTAAGTTGACAACTTTAAATTTTAATCCGATGTTTATTACAAAACGTTGAAACGATATGCACTTCCACTTCTATCGTCCATGTCTTTATCGAAACTTAGTTTAAACCACCCTATTTTATTGTATTCCTATCGAAATATACATTTATGCATGATAAACACACACTCTAAAATACGTTTTGAATTCGTTCTATGTTTAAACAAATAGTTTACTGTAAAAAAACACCACGTCCGAAAATTCCGAAGTTTAGATAAAACCATTGTGTTTCGTCACAAAAATGACGTCACACGATGTACTACGTAACTTTCGTCATATAAAAAAATAAAATTTTCTATTTTCGGTGCGTGTAATGTGACGTCATTAAATGGGTCGAAGTAGTCCGGCTAGTATGGTAATACAGAATTGGAAACAGCCACAGGGAAAAGTCACTATTTTTTTTACTATATACTATATTTACTAACAGGGATACAACTTTTTTTTTTAACTTTCCAATAAAAGCAATTAAAATAACAAAACATTTTTTTCTTTGTTTATGTTATTTCAACTACCGACAAAAATAGAACAGTTGCGTAATATTTGATAATTTTGGTTACAGTGACGTAAATCATGTATAAAGGGCTTTTGTTTAGTCAATTAATTGATCACAAATCCAAAAAATCATTAAAACTCTTTAAAAATAATGCAAATATATCATATTTAGTACCACTAAATTGTAACATAATGTACATTATTGTAATATATAGATGGACATATAAATGGACATAATAATATATAAATAATAACAGAATTTAGCTCATTGTACATTATTGTGTTGCTGTTGTTGTTGTTGTTGTTGTTAATGTATAAATAAACTAATTTAGGAAATAGAATTTTCTGATGGGATGTAATGAAGTGTGAAAAATTAATTATGGAAGTATGGTTTCATTTCTTCAATGTAGTTCTATTATCGGGAACATCTGTTGACATGGTCTTAGTTCTTGATTAACAATTTGGCTCGTAGGTCAACATTACTTCAAACCAATACATAATTCAGATATGATAATTATATAAGGGTAATTCCAATTTCCTAAGATACATAACGATACAAGTTCGGATTGAATGTGTATCGAACGTGTATCGGGGTTTGCATAATCGATTATAGAAGTGTTAGGTTTCAAATTACCAATATGGGTTGTCCATAGAGAGCATCTGTTTGTATGATCAAGTATGCTAATGAAATGAGGTCTCCTGTTCCGAAAGTGATAATTATGTATTGCACTTTTCTGCTGTGACGTGTGATAGATGAATGAGCATCCATCTAATTAACAAGGGTTATTCGAAGGGGTGAGTTTAGAAAATCGGGGGAAGAGAACAGTTAACCAACCAAGAATGAGATAGGAAATATCCCAAATTTTATGTTCATGTACCTTGGAATAAAAGTACTGTGTAGCGTAATTACACGTTGTTCGTGCAGAACACACGGTAACAAACAAAGTTCATTTCTGTTTTCATCGCGATTTATTTCTGTTGAATATTCTCTAATACAACGCTTGCTGATGTTTGTCAAATACAATCTAACAGCGCGGCGGCCAATATGGCCGCCACTTCAAGAAAGCGTGACTGCTCTACTCGATTGTCAAACTAGAACTCTAGAATTTTTCTTCTTACAACAAAGCACAGCATTTTATTCCAAGGTACATGAACATATAATTAATTTAGATACAGTAGAAACCCTCTAAACCGGATCCTCTCTATATCGGAATCCTCTTTAAACCGGACAAATTGTTCGGCCCCATTTTTTTCCCCTATAAAACCATGCGTAAAATATCTCCTCAAGACCGGAATCCCCTCAATTCCGAATACCGGTCATTCTTTGGATCAGAATTGGGTCATTCCATACGTAATTGTACCTCTCTAAACCGGTCTGGACCGGTTTATTGCATCTGAGACATTTAGTCAAACACTTGTGAATAGCGGATTAAAGACGCGCGAAATTAATAAATGTGTTCGAAACTTTTGCAAACTGTAAAAATCGCAAACCAATTTAAAGAGACTTGGCCTGTGATGGATATATCGATCAAGAGAAGTGATAATACTGATTAAGATTACTGAGAACAAACAATAGTGTCATTTAGGCTTTAGTGTGTTTTGTCTTTGACGTAGGAAGCCGTGCTAAATCTTAATAAGTTTAATGCTATTTAATTTCAAATTGTTTATTACAATTGCTAATTTAGTGTCATATAAAATGGTGATTTGCAGAGTTCTTGAAGCAGTTGAATTTAGATATGCATGTAGATTTTTAAATTGGAAATTAAAATAACTACGACTAAAATGTCCGAACATCCTTCTCACAAAGGCGCTTGGAAAAGACAAACACAAACGATCAAAGAATCGAAGATGTTGCCTAAACCTACACTCAAGATGCTGTCAGAGAAATATGGGGATAGGAAAGTCGACGATCGGGATATCGTGCGAAAAATTGTCTGTGTACATGTCTCATTGGTTGTTCTTATGTGTTACAATATGAATGGATGCTATATATAATATATAATATATATATAAATAAACTATTACCGTTTGCTGTAAGTTTGTGTTTTTTCCACATAAGGCTATGTAATAGACCTTCTGAAAGTAAAATAGTCCACTTCCCCTCTAAACCGGAATCCTCTCAAAACCGGAATTTTCGTTCGGTCCCGGAGAATTCCGGTTTAGAGGGGTTCCACTGTATTTCCTATCTCATTCTTGGTTGGTTAACTGTTCTCTTCCTCCGATTTTCTAAACTCACCCCTTCGAATAACCCTTGTTGATTGGATGGATGCTCATGCATCTATAACACGTCACAGCAGAAAAGTGCAATACACAATTATCACTTTGGGAACAGGAGACCTCATTTCATTAGCATACTTGATCATACAAACAGATGCTCTCTATGGACAACCCACATTGGCGTGGACAACGACAAAAAGAAAACTGACCTGGGCTGATATTTGGAGCTACGAACCTCTGAGGATAGCGTTCCTGCTCAGATCAGTCTATGACCTGCTACCGTCACCCTCAAACCTGCACAGATGGGGTCTACAGGACCACCCCAAGTGCCAATTGTGTGACAAGACAGGAACCATGGAACATATTCTGTCATCGTGTACCACAGCCCTCACCCAAGGACGCTACAGGTGGAGACACGACAGTTTTCTTCAGGAACTCGCTGACAAGTTGGAACGCGAGAGGACCAAGAAGAGGCCCTGATAGAAACCCCAAATGATTCAGTTCGTGAAGGAAGAACAAAAGGCGCCTAAAAAACTGCAGCCTACCAGTTCTGTGTTAGATAAATCTGATCAGTGGGACATGTCTGTTAACCCGAAGCAATAGCTAGTGTTCCCGAACATTATCCAGACAACATTAAGTCCTGACATTGTGTTGTGGTCCACTAAAGATAAGTGTCTGATCATGGTTGAACTGACAGTCCCTTGGGAATCTCGTTGTGAAGAGGCCTTCGAACGGAAAAAGGCCAAGTATACATACTTGCAAGAACAGTGCAGACAGAAGGGATGGCGAGTGTAGCTCTACCCTGTGGAAATCGGCACTAGAAGATTCCCAGCACAGTCGCTGTGGAGAATGTTCAGTGTCTTGGGCATCAAAAGAGCAGACAGGAAGAGAGCAGTGGGCAAACTGAGCATAGCAGCAGAAAGGGCATCCAGTTGGTTGTGGATGAAGAGGAAAAGAGGAACTGGAATCCTACCACCAACACGTAGTGTCTGATCAACACTGCGAGCCCGCCGCCTGGAGAGTGTCCTGTGATTAAAGGGCCGAAACACTTGTTGATAGGCGGTTCTAAGCTGATGATGTTGGTGGTTCTGGCAGTACAGAACTGTATCTCACTCATGTAACAAGGTATTTTTTTCAGACAAATAAAGGTTCAAATAAGGTACTATATGTTGCGTACATTAAATCGATCTATTTGTTGTTTGTTTTCATCATTATTTCCTTTAGTTCTTTAAATTTAATTTATTCTGAAATAATTTCAATTTATGTGAATTTTTTTAACAAAAATGGTCGCGAAGAAGTGCCAGGTATGGATATTTTTGTTGTAACCACATACCGAGCTCTAACATTGTGTTCTACTCCTGAGTTTGTTGTTAGTAAAAACAAATAATGACAACATTATAATCGTTCCAAAATGCATATCCTTGCATCCTAATGTTTAATTCAGACATAATTAGTTAAATTATATTTGATATTGTGCATGATTATCATTAAAAACGATGATTTTGTCAACCTTCTCTACATGCGTTTATATGAATTCAACCTCTTTTTGCCAACCAGTGGGCGGAGTCTAGACTTTGCAGGTGCGTGTGACGTCACGCGTTTAGTCGTCTATACCCCTGTAAAACATAGATCGACGGCTATTGTGTATCATTTATACCATATGAACTTACAAAGCAGCAGCCTTGTGAACAGATCGTGCGTTTGTTATTCATGACTTATTGATTTAATTTTTATATTTTTAATAATTTCCCATCAACTTCAGTAAACTTTTCAAAAGTCGGCCATAGTTGTTATCGTCGTTTACAATGATCTCCTATACCCGACTTGTGTGTAGTTGTCATACGTTAAGCCGGGAAGCAATATCGTTCGTTGTCGGTATCCGGATGCGCCGCCCCCTCGGCGGTCACCCGCGGCGACTCCGTACTCTGTCGCACACTTCCGGTGGTTTTCTGATGTAACGCCATAATCGGACGCCCTGCACCTACGGTCTGTCGCGTTGATATAACAACCGGACGCACTGTTCCGGCGGTCTGCCACGTTGACACCAGCCGGATCCACATGCCCGGCGCTCGGTTTGGCCTTATCTCCAGTGGCCGGTTTGGCCATCTCTCCCACTGCCTGGCTAATCGCCCCTCCCTGGGCTACTTCGGCCGCCACTCGGCCGCCACCTGGTCGGCCCTGTTAGTGGCCAATTTTCTCGCCGCCTCTCGGCTGGCTGCTTCCGCAGACTGGACCGCCACCTGTTGTATGCGAAACGCATCCATGCACACAGAATCCCCATGGTCTCCTTCAGTGCTCTCGCCCGTGACCATCCTTGGATCACTGACGACATCTGGCACTGTTAGCAGCACCAACGGGACTGCATCGCGCACATCCTTGACATGCTGTGGGCTTCCCCTCTCGAGGCTCAAAACCTCATTATGCTTGGCCACGGATGCAAATGTCCCCATCCACCACAATTAAAGCACGATATGCCCCGCCTTGCCATGCCAGGATACTCGCCCCAATTGGACCCATATCTACCTCGCTTGGATCTCTCAGAGTGGAAATTTGAATTTTGGTATCCACCATGGTACCGATTGTTTCGCCAGTTCCCGGCGCTCCCATCGTAAGCATTTGGACCGGATCTCCTTTCGTATGCATGTTGGCCGTTGTGCCACCGGTTCCGGACCTTCCGTGGGTAAGGGCCCTCCACAGAGTATTCAGCGTAGTCTTCATTTCGGAACGGCTGACCCAGTTGTCTAACAAAGGAATCAACGCACGAACTTCCAAATGAGTTCGATAATCGCTCCACAGCATCCAGCAGCCTCTCGACCACCTCGGTCAATTAGTCGACCGCCGACACACTGACCTCATCTGCAGTGGGTGCCTTTTTCACCCCGTGAACCCACCTCGACTCTTCTTGCTCACTCTCCTGGGTATACCTCGGAGCCGCGGCGCAAGCCGACTGAACACGGCTATATAACTTCACCATGTTCATCGCATCTCCCATAGATGTGGGTGACTGCAGGCTAACATGCTTGCCGGCCTCCTTGTCAATCAAACCGTGACAAAACTTCGTCACTGCCTGTTCAGCGGCGTATGCATAGGGCAGATCACGAAACGCCGCTGTTGCCAGCTTCAGCGCCCGATCTAACCGATCGTCTAGGGACTCGCAAACTTCCTGATGGGCAACGTGGAAACGGCCCTGCGCGGTGGCGGTTAGCTCCCTGGCGCCAAAACGCTCCTGCAGCCGCTGCATTAGCTCTGCGTAAGGTACAGACCCTCTCTCTTCGGTAAGCAACGCATAGAAATCGACCGCCTTTCCTGTCAAACACCAACCAAGGCAATCGGCGCATTCTGCGTCAGACCAATCATGCACCCTTGCGTAGCGCTCAAACTTGCTCTGAAAAACAAACCAATTGCTCTGCCCATCATATAGCAGGCTCTTAGGCAATTTTGTCAGAACATCCCGATCTTTCTGGGTCGGGGGAATACTTGGGTCAGAAGAGTTACTTGGTCCGGGCAGGTTATTCAAAACCGGAGCATTGCTGGGTATGGGAACGGCGACGGTAGATGGGAATGGGACAGGTAGACCATTCGGGACAAGAGAGCCCCCGAGGCACGATGGAATTCGGTAGGCCCATTGCCCCTACCCTGGGGCAAACCTAACAACTGGGGCGGGGCGGAGACGCTTGATACGACATTAACCGGTATCGGTATGCCTGTAACCACTACAGGGTAATAATTTCCCATCAACTTCAGTAAACTTTTCAAAAGTCGGCCATAGTTGTTATCGTTGTTTACAATGATCTCCTATACCCGACTTGTATGTCGTTGTCATACGTAAAGCCGGGAAGCAATATCGTTCGGTGTCGGTTTTTACAACATTGGCGATTGTAGCTGTGCAAAATAAACGAGAAAACAATATGTTTTAAAACCAGACGAAATCATAGTTAATGGTAAGATTAAGTAATACGCCTGCGAAATAATTCAATGTATTTTCAAATACTATCGGAAATTGCACGCAATCATAGGACTGAATGTTTTTTCACGGGTGAAATTCAGAAAAATAATTGTTGCAAACCCGTGTCGACTGAAATTGTAGCTAGTATTATCCCTTGTTAGTATATATAGTATATAGTAAAAAAACGAGACTTTTCCCTGTGTTCGCTCTTTGAATGTATTTAATATTACTTACAGCCACAGGACATGAAGTTCGATTGTTAAACGTAGGCCAATCAAACGCCCACGAAAAATGCAAACACCAATATAATTTACGTTTAATTGTTTACAGTGGTGGGATTTTTAAACAACAAACAAAGACATCAAGGAGGAAATCATAATTTTATACAGGAGCCACACAAATTCCACTTATGATAACAAAGAGGGCACAAAATCAACGTATTTCTAAGTTGGCGCCAAGGAAAGTCTGTGAGTCTAAAAAAGAATGAACCACAACATAATTCTAATAATAAATAATATGGTATCAATGAGCATTGTATTAAATTCTCAATCAAACCACATTAATGATAAATCAAAGTACTGGCAGTACTGGTGTGACGATGCTTTTGAAGAGGATGGATATAAAACATCAATTTAAGTTTATCTATATCACCACAATTGTGTATGTTGATAAAACCATTTGGGTTCGATAAAAAATTTGTGTACGAAAATTTTTGGAACGAAAAAAAATTCGGTACGAAAACATTTGCGTACGAAACATTTTTGGTACGAAAAAAAGTTTAGGGGTACGGGGAAGTAGTACCCGTGGGTAACTTGACCCATTGAGCGAAACTGGGAGGCGGGTCACATTCTTGTTCATTAAGTATGGCAATACATTCATGATGATTATCGAAAGTAGGTATGAGCACATAGCCGGACCATGTGAGCTCAATCGTATGAGCACTTGACTATCCGAGTTCGCCCACGAACATATGGATAAGTTAACTCATAGCGAAATGACCTTATACATGTATATGCTGAAATCTAACAATCGAACGAAATATCAAACATGGTATGTACACTTAGTTGGTTGTGTAATTTCTGTTAGAATATCGTATTCAATATGTAAATTTTAAATGATTGTGCCCGCACTTGAGTTTGTTGCCTTGTTTGAGTCTATACGCGCCTAGGCTGCACCCAGTGTGTGTATTCGTGTTTTTCCAAGGTAATGAGTTACCTCCGCGCTGAGGCTGCATAATGTTGGGACCCGGAGTGTGTCCATCACTCCTACCTAATAAGATTAGATTGACGACAGTTGGGACGAATTTTGAATGATAGCTGCAATTTCCAGTTATTTGTTTTGTACTGAAATACTTTTTAATTTTTTATATGGTCAAATGCTGCGGGGGGGAGGGGGGGTGAGCTTTTCCGGAAAAAAACAACTTTCAGGAATGGTGACCACAAAACATACAAAATATAACATTGCGCCGGGTGCGGGAATTGAACCGGTGTCGTTAAGGTGAAAAAGCGAACGTCCTTACCACTGCGCTAGCGGGACAGTCAATTACGCAAAGAAATGTTGTTTTATCTATATATATCATATACTTTTCTATAGTTTAAATGGGTGAATACTTTCTCCTCATGTGCGTTTCTTCCGATTTAAATTTTCATCATAAAATACTACATGTAATAAATTGCACGTCTATCAAAAAGTATTGTTTTACTGTGTTATTTATAGTGAACTGGCAAATTTCGGTAGCCCATTCAGTCTTTCGAGATCGGTATCCATACTAATTGATCGAGTATAAAAAAGTTTTGTGCTGAGATAATGAAACGGTTTCCGTCATATCATAACACTATATTACATGTAGGTCACAATGAACTAAATATTTTCCCTATAAAATTCAATGTAAAAGCTACAACTTTAAGCGAAAACAAATGCAACATTTTGCACATAGAGACATACCACATAACTTTTCATAAATGAAAAGTTATCTTAGAGATCTATATACAAACCAAGAAAGAACATGACACGAATCAAAATCGACTGCTTTTGCAAAAAAACAAAAACGGCCGTTTTCTTGTGGAATGCAACCTTTTTCAGTGCATTCTTTTTACTATAGTCCCTAACTTTATCATATTTCAGGGATTTAGTAGTGAACACCGATTCATGCCCCATTACTATCTGCAAAAAAAACAACAGAACAATAGTCTAAAGAGGAAAAAATGCCTTTGAGTAAACTATGCTATTTTGTTTAAAGAGTACAGCTCGATTATGTAGTATAATGTAACCTCTAAGACAACGTTCACTGTTAGCATCACGAAAAATAAGAATTTCTTGATAATTATTATCCTATTTTCATTGTGCATGACAAATTTCAGGTTGATCTTTCACCTATAAATGCTTGAAAATGCATTTTATAGTAACGCCTGGTAAGCCATCTGGCTTTCGCTCACGGTGCTTTGATTTATAAAGGGCGTTCACGAGTAAAAATGTTAACACAAATAATACAAATCAGTCAAAATACTGGGAAACTGTAACAAGCTATGTCGAAGAAGAAATAAACAAGAATAAAAACGTATTAATTGGTTCTTTAGCACAAATTGTTGCGATTTGAGATGCTCAGGACGAGTTTGTGTACGTTTTTTTTTAAATATGTTTTTTTGAAAAATCAGTTGTTTTTTTACTAAAAACCTCGCAATGCTCCTGTAACGCCTGGTTAGCCATCTGGCTTTCGCTTACGGTGCTTTGATTTATAAAGGGCGTTCACGAGTAAAAATGTTAACACAAATAATACAAATCAGTCAAAATACTGGGAAACTGTAACAAGCTATGTCGAAGAAGAAATAAAAAAGAATAAAAACGTATTAATTGGTTCTTTAGCACAAATTGTTGCGATTTGAGATGCTCAGGACGAGTTTCTGTACGTTTTTTTTAAATATGTTTTTTTGAAAAATCAGTGTTTTTTTTACTAAAAACCTCGCAATGCTCCTTAAATTCATGAAACAAACGCATTTATTCATTTACCAAAACGCATAATACCATCCACAAAATTGGTGATTTTATGTGATTTTGTGACGGGGCCTGGCTTGCGTTAATATTATATCAGTTGTTTTTGTTTCCTCATGTTGAAAGCAATACTGTGCTATCTACGATTATCGATACTCCATTATGTCTTTCCCGGAAGATTTAGTGACCGAGTACCGAGTCAAAATGCGAAGTATTATTCAAAAATACATCATACAAAATACTATCAAAAATGATCAAAACAAACAGTTTTGTTGTTTTCTGATGATTTTAAGCGAATATGGATAAATTATTTCCGGTTGTCATGAATTTTTCTAATGAACCGTGTTTTACCTATAATTATGAAACAATGATGAAATGAAATTGTAATGCATATTTAAATAAAACACTCTTCGTGTCTTTTATGTTTTGCTTAAAACAATGAAATAATGGTTTCATTGAGCACTTAGTAAATTAAGTATTGGATTTTTACGTTCTTCTACCGTTGATCTGATAAAGAATCGGCGGTTATTAAGGTTGGTTACATATAGCCTCATCTGCACATGTGTATGCTTGTATTTCAGAGTTCATTTAGAAGTCCTGCTGCGTCTTCGCGAATTCAGGAAGCAGTATGGTTGTTTTTATAACGTTTTTATAGGTGATTGCAAATAAGTAAAGTTGTATTTACTTTAAATAAGAGAAAGAGTACAACACAATAAAATGATTGTACATTTATTAATTAGTTTTATTTCAAGATAATAATTGACAGACAAACATAACATGCCTGTCTCTAAATTGTTTGAAACTCATTTTTATTAAATATTTCTCTAAATATTCAAACTCATAGTTACTACGGTATTCAAAAACTATACACATAATATAGCAATAATACATTACTAAAGTGAAATAAACATCTTTGTGTAAGAAGGCACCTAAGTGATGTATAGTTTAAGTTTTATCATAATTTTTTATAACAGATTTCAGTGCTAAAATGTTATGTGATTTGTATGCCTTTACATAGCGAGAGGCTTTAAGGATTGCACATGTCTGTAGGTATGATGGTCTTGAATCTTTTGTTTTGAACTTTTCTTTAAACACCAGGTGGTTCTTGCTTTAACTTTCAAAATTTAATTACCTTGATATGTATATGATGGTACAGACAGATTTTGGGCTGTTGCATGTTTGGCAGAATTGTGGTCCTTCGTGTGTTTTTCCAACATATACAAACAGGAATTTTTTCAACGGTTATGGTCATTTGTCTGCTTTTCCAACAAAGAATATATAGTTGTGAAGCTTGAGTTTTCAATCTTTGTTTTATTACTGGATGGATCTCACTAAGACTTGCCTTGTTGAATAATCTAAATTCGTGTATGATCTTAAAGAAATGAATGTATGCGTCGACAACTTTAGGCAGTTTTAAAGGATTTTACTCAAATTTTTACATTTTAATTAACATATTTTTTTTAGATTATTGAAAGGAAAGAAACATTGACTGTGTCAAGTTTTTGCAAAATTACGGCTCATTGTCTGTTTCTGCACTATATACAGTCCAACCCGACTTAGTGGTCACCTGAAAACAGCGGTCACCTGTAAACAGGGGTCATTATAGACTCTCCCATTAAAAAATTCTATATTACGCCTGAGTATAACGATCACCTCGAATGAGCGGCCAACAGCAACGGTCACGAGGCAGTTATTTCAAGGTGCGAAAAGTTAACACTCAAATCAATCTGAATGAGTTGTTGTCTCTTACATCTGACGTCATAACAACTTTAATGCGTCTATTTTGCAGCTTAATCTGATGGCAGCATCTGCCTTTAATATGATAAATGCGACCAACTATGAGAAAACAAATATTGGGGTTTTGAGAAGGTACAAGATGTCAACAGAAAGTCCAAGCTAGTGAGTGTTGTTATACGCAGCCGTTAAACACATCAGTGTTTGTCTATTTTGTGAAAACATATGTTTAGTTGAACATTTCTAGCAAACGACCATTATTTAATCAAAGCGCTGAAGGCACTGAAGTTGTTCGCTATTGCATACTCTTAGACGTAACTCATTTTTCAAAATTAGGTTATAGCCTTTCTATCGCAAGTTTGAAATGAAGATTGTTTCTTTGCGCGCAGGTCGATATGTGTGTGCATTGTTTATCATCCTATTTATGTTATAGAGATGACTTAGACGAAATAACAACAGCATGTCTTTTTTTAGACGTTCTTTAAGCATAAAACATATAATGAAAATGGTATAATGACAACCATTTAATATAAAATAAAATTTGCATGCACCATCATATTAAATGAACATTGTTGGAATACCGAATACTTATCACACTAGGAATACAATTTCATGATGGAAATTGCCTTTATAAAACTTTTTTGTCGCCATATACAAATTCAAAATGTACAATAAAACCTTAAATGATCTTTACATAACGTCAGCAGACACGAATGCATACATTCAAGTATTTCTAAGGCTGATTCGAGAGAAATTCTCTGAGCGTTGGCCATATCACTGTGTCTGTGCACAGCGTCAAGAATGTACCACTATTCAGTGTAAAGAATTTCGAACTACTCGCTGCATGTTCAAACGACACAAATTGTGGCCCAGTTACAATTACGCGTTAAATTCAATCTCGCAGAATTTCAGGGTCTGTAATCGGTCACTAAATCGTCAATTGAAGACATAATTGACTATCGATAAACACAGTTTTGCTTTCAAGATGAGAAAACAAACGCTACCGAAATAGTATAGGGTCACGATAAGAGGGCAATCTTTTCAATATCTAACCACAAATGTTAGCCGTACTCGGTCGGCAAGTCTGGAAATCGTTCCTGAACGCCTGGAAAGGATACCCAAATTTGCCAGTTTGCTATATTTGCTTTTTTTCTATCGAAAAGCATCTTGCTAAAATGTGCCATTTACAAACGCCATGAGATTTTTAAAGACCCGCGTCATGCTAAAATGGGTCTTAGGCCATATGCGCCCATCATAGCTATAACCCACCCAACATGCGCATCTTGCAGTCTGGTCAGGTGATACATAATGAGACCATAAAAGTGATTTTATAGCGGATTGCATCGCCTTTGAGAATGCGAATGCTAGGCATGAGCTACGCTGGTCGGAACGCCAAAGGACCCATTTGTCGACATAATACTGCGTGTTAATCAACTATTAATATACAATATATTTTAATGGTGAAGAAAGAAATGTGTGTGTTAATCAAATATTAACATACAATATATTTCGGTGGTGAAGAAAGAACACTGTTAAGCAAAAATTATAACGATATATAGCGATGGTATAGAAAGAAAACTATATTAATAACCATATATTTCGATGGTGAAGAAAGAAACTCATGCGGTGAACATGCAAAATTGTGAAATAAAAACATAATAGTTGAACTTTTGTTTTTAAGTTAATTATTTAGAAACGTAAATTTTCAAACTTTATTTCAAAGTCAGCATTTACGCCGAATATCTTTTTAAAAGATATGTCTTGTTTCGATTTCAATTTTTTCGGTTAATGTATATGCATGGTGTTCTAGTAGTATAGAGTTTACCAGGTTTAAGTCACGTGATGTACATAGCTGACTGTACCGATTAAGGTAGCGCACCTCTAATGGGCACATATCCAAATATAATCTAATTAATTATTTTCTTAATCAGCATCATTTCACTGAACTACATGCAAATTTGTAGGTAGGCTTTCCATGCTTTAAAAAAAAATATACCGATTTTTTCAAAACCACCCCCACGCTCGGCTTTTGTCCAGTTTATTTTCACCCCTGGGGTATATAAAAGTTCCATAATTCATTCAAATTTCCAAATATGGGCATGCAGTTGGTGTGCACAGATGCTGTAAAGGTGTTTAAAGTTTAAACAAGATGAAATAAGTATTCTTTTACAGACATTTATTTTTTACAAATTTTTATCTATGGAAGAGCGCCATAAAATGTAAGTGATTTCAGCCAAGTAAAAATTGGGTCGGTTAAAAACAAAGTGTCATAAAATTTAAAATAGTATCATTTAAGTCATATTTTAAACTTAGTTTTTATAGAAACACTATATACAGCAAAAATACCAAGAAATAGACAGATTTACCGTTTACTTTTTGAAATAAAAATAAAAATGCAACATGCATGGTTCGTATTTTCAACAGTAAATCACCCAATTTCGCAATAACGTTGTTTTAATTTTAATAATTGAAGAATGTGCATAAAAATTGCAACATATTTAACAATAAATATAGCTTATATGCCATATTAAATCAAATTACGTTAGAAAATAAATAAAACACGTCGCAAAAAAGTATACGTCGTCGGCAGGATTCGAACCTGCGCGGGAATATCCCAAAAGATTTCTAGTCTATCGCCTTAACCACTAGGCTACGGCACCTCATAGTAGGCTCTTCAACCTTCGAAGAAATCGCGGGAAATCATTAGAGGTGCGCTACCTTAACATGCATACACTGGAGCTCTGCGCTCTCTCTCAAACCAGCTTTCCATCGTGTTAAATCTATTGTATTCACATACTCTAATATTGGTGCTTATTAAAAGTAGTAAGAACACTTCAGTGTCGTTCTTTATTAACACCAACAGACAGATAACAAAACACATGGAAAGAAATCTCTCCCGTGGGATGGGATAGTGCCTTGAGTTAAATATTGGATGTGAAGCTGGGTACGCGTGTATACAGTCTTATTTTTTGCGTCGAAATCGATACACGATACACGCAATCAACACACTAATTATCGCATTCCAGGAAATAATGAAAACATTTGATTTTCTGATTTGATTTGTCTTTTTCTCCAGTTTTGGTTATTTGAAATATTTCATACGAACTAACATGTGTTGATTTTTCTTGTTTCGTTTTCGAATGCGCAACAAGAAAACGGTATATACACGGGCCTAGACTTTCCTTTAATCGCCATGTTTTGGTAACATTGCTGTGGACATGACGTGACAAGCGGGAATAAGGAAATATATGTTGGAAATATATTTACAAAGATACACGCTTCATATTTAGAGTCAAATACATACTCAAAATGTACGAATATTTCGCAAAATATTACGTAAAATAAAGTTAACCCATAAATAATCAGTGTTTCTTATAGCAATAGCCAACATTTCAACGCTAAATGTGGTATGGTAACATAGATTTAACGAGATACAAAATGCTCTTTTTTATTTTTTGTTCCACAATATATTATATTATATGAATTCCATGACACCAGAAGGTCAAATAGTAAATAATTTATGTTTGGCATAAATGAAATTTACCATAAAACATAATAGATGGACGGGTCTTTTAATATTGAAAGGGCAGTGTTGACAGATTTTGAAAAAAGGGCATTTATTATTTCAATCAAGCTATTTATGATACTCTGAACAATTAAACACGTTTAATCAACTTATCTATTATACTTAGAACAATTTTGAAAGCAAGAACAAAAGTATGATAAAAACGTCTGCCTTAACCGGGAACGCAGTGAGCAAAAGCCAACGCACTACAACTTCATCACTAAAATTCGTGATTATAAGTGCGTACTTCAGACGCTATAACACTTAATTCCCTAATTCTCGCCTAACGCTTATTATTGGTAATTTGACGATTTTTATTGATGTTTTTTCGATAAACGAATCGATATATAACATTTTTCTATTCAAACTTGTAATTGTGTTTGTTTGAATATAATGCAATATATAATATCATCATTTTTTTTTAATGTAGGATGAAAATTTAACAAGCTATGATCGTGTCCATTTAAGGTAACTTTAAAAAAAACATAGTGTCTTAGGTATTTTAGGAATGTATTAAGTACAAAGTAAGTTAATATACATGCACGTATGCATTGTTAAAAGAGAGCATGTACATTTTATGTAAAAATAGCCTCTTGAAATCATTATCGACACAATATATTTTAAGTGCGGATGTCTCGATTTATAATTCAGTTTAATACTCGACGAAAAGAATTGTCCGTCTGTGCGTGCGTGACATGTGTCTGTCCGTCCGTAATATTTTGTTTTAAACAAAATCGCCTGCATCATAGTCATTGGGTGACAGCACGAAGGTGATAACATGTCATTATCTCCCATTATCGTCTTCGTATTGTATTAGTATCGGGTCTTCGTCGTAGCACTCAACTTGTCGTCATAGTTCTGACGTGATTTCGCAATTTCATAATCGCACTGAATACTATCGACTTAACAATCGTACCGTGCATATTTGAAGGCCAAATCAAGCCAGACCACTATGGGATCCGCAATGAACTGCTGAATTGGATCAAGAGCTTCCTCAGCAACAGAAACCATGATCGAAGTCCTTGTCGAAGGCCACACCTCATGGTCTGCCCATATCACATCAGGTGTCCTCCAGGGCTCTGTCCTCGGTACCCTTCTCTTTCTACTGTACATAAATGACATGTCAGTAAGAGCATCCTTAACCACACGCCTCATTGCTGATGACAGTATACTGTATCGAAAGATCAGAAAAACTGAAGATACAGACATCCTGCAAGAGGATCTAAAAAACTGGAACAGTGGGAGAGAGACTGGCCGATGCTATTTAACCCATTAAAATATGAAACCAACCATTTTACCAAAAAAAAGCATTCAATCAAGAGGACCAAAGATCTTCACGTCCACCAACTCGCCAATGTCACAAGTGGGAAGAAACTAGGGGTCACATTACACTTAAAACTGCTCTGGAACAGTCATGTTGATGAGGTTTCAAAAAAAGCCAACAACCCCCCTGCCTTCCTGAGACAAAATATCAACAACTGTCCGACTAATGTGAATGATCAATGCTACAAGCCCCTGTTGGGCCCAATCCTGGAATACGCATCTACAGCACGGGACTCATATACAGCGGGAAACATATCCCTGCTAGAAACAGTACAGCGCAGAGCTGCCAGATTCGTCAAGGTAGACTACAGGACGACAACCAGCACACGCCAAACGATCGCCTCTCTGGGATGGCTATCCCTGCAAATTGATGTACATGATAACCAACTACCTGATAGAAATACCAGCCAACCTTTACCTCCATCCAGCTACTGTGTTCCTACAGAGAGGGAGAAAGGTATGCTTCCCCGTCCCATTCTGCCGAGCCAGAACTTTACAGACACTCCGGCTTCCCAGCAACCGTCCGAAATCAGTTGCCAGTAACAGTCCCCATGGTACAGCCGGGTCCTTGGACAGCTTCATGGCAGGCCTGGCCACTCTGCATTAGACTACAAGCACAGTTTTTATTTGGTTTCATCCCTCATTTTGTTCTTATTACCTCATAACGTTATTGTACTGTCACAGTGCGTCGATGATACAGAGGAGCCATGCACTTTAAGGGAAGAAAAAAACGGAATTCCATAGTTTACCGTTGACACCAGTCTGAGGGATAAACCGTTTTGTTTTGTGGCCGATTGGGCGATTCGATAACGGAAGTAATAAGATACCATTAAACAACATAGCCACAATTTGACATTTGGTCTGTATAGTTTGTGTGGTTATTGTGTCTTTTGATCTATATTCTAAATGAATTTATTTAAGTATGAGATAAAGAATCAGTATCAGACGCTGTCGTTGTGTTGTCTATCCGAAGCAGTCATGACGTTAAATAGTGCTCTTATTTAGCAAAACTCACTTGCTATATAGTTGCAATAATACAACTCCCAGCTATATTGACCCTCCGGGTGGAAAAATCTGTGCCACTCTATAACATCTGAGTTGTACGTATGTACTTATAAAAGCTCAGAGCATTCAAGAAGAACTAACTGGCTATAAAGTTCTTTTACCATTGGCACATCAAATCTTATATACCAAAACGATATACAGTCGGTCCGGTAGTTCCGGATCACTAGCGTAAATAATGGTGTTAATATTTTTAAAAGAAAGCAATTGCTTTCAAAATACTTGGATGGTTGAGGCAAAATATTTCATCTTTCAGGCCATATTAATTTATTAATACTTACCAATACATTTTTGATGCCAATTTGAACTTATTCACTTGCATAAAGTTGGCTAGTTCTGAATCGACTGCGGTAATTTCGGATCACTCGGACTATTTGGAAGATGTAGGTTAGGGAGCATCTCAAAACTTATTTTGACTGTCAACAATAATTTTGACTGTCAAAACAAATTATGCATGTATGAAATGAAAATCAGATAGGTTCGTTTGTTTCAGTTTAACAACTTTCTGACAATTTTAAAACATTATATAGTGTGTGTCTGTACACAAGACAAATTAATCTGTTGGAAAGTATTTATGTTTTGATTTGAAATGGTTTCCTCTGTATTATTGGTTATATAAAACAAACACAAATACTCAATACAAGCAATTTATTGATAGACTCAAGATACCTTCTTGGGAAATAACATAGTATGATAACATTTAACAACAATAGAATTACAGTAATGTAAAAAATGTATGAGAATATGACATATATGCTTATGACTAGAACATTTTATGTATGACTAGAAAATATTTTTATAACTAAGGTCCTAAAAAATACAGAACTTTATATAAATGTATTTATAACAAGAGATGTGTTTGTCAGGAACACAATGCCCCCTATTGCGTCGCTTTGATTTTTTATCATTTGGCAGGTACAGATAATTATCTCCCTTTAAAGCTTATTACTTCCCTTGGATTTGTTTTATTTTACCTTTGACCTTGAACGATGACCTTTCACCACTATAAATGTGCAGCACCATGAGATACACATGCAAGCCAAATATCAAGTTTCTATCTTAAATATTGCAAAAGTTATCGCAAAACTTTAAGGTTAAAGTTTTAGGACAGAATGACAGACAGACCGACAGGCAAAAAACAATATTCCCCCGATCATTCGATCCGGGGGCATAAAAATGACAACTGAACATAAACAAGTACCTGTGGAATGCATTTGCTAATAATAGGATCACAATAATGTCAAAATATTTAAAAGTATCCATAAAAATAAACATAAACCAGAACATCAGCAATAAATTTGCTAAAGAAATGGAAAACAATACTAGATATCAAGTTACTTTCTTGGTAAATAACATAGTATGAGAAAATGTAACAATAATAGGATCACAATAATGTAAAAATAACGTAATAAAAGTATCCAAAAAATATAACATAAACCAGTGCCTCTGTGATAAAAAAATGGTAAAGAAATGGAAAACAATACTAGATATCAAGTTAATTTTTTGGTTAATAACATATTATGACAACATTTAACAATAATAGGATCACAAATATATAAAAGTATCCGCTTCAGCCTCTTTGCCAATGACTTTGCAGAGCACCCGTGCTTTTTAGGACCCATCAGTCCAACTTGGCAATTATCTGAAACGCAAAATCACAGCATAAATACACATTGAAAATAGGATAAATATTTAAAGTATTACCAATCTACTTCCAGCACTACATCTTACCATTATTTATTAATCCATATATTTGTCTATAGTACAGTTTTTAGCACTCGGCTGGTTTTGTATTACTCCGCTATTATACCTTTAAATATTATAACTTATTACTACACACAAAAACATAAAAACAAACCAAGATGCATGCAACAAATGCTTACTGTATGTGTTAGCCTTTACCTTGTTGTGACTTAGACCCAATGCCTCATAACTGGTTTGCATAATAGATCTCAATCAGATGCATGAAGATGTACAGTTTGGAGAACCAGGTCCATAAAGTTTCATTTTATGAGCAAGGTTAAAGTTTTGGGGCAGACAGACAGACAGAATAAACAAAATTCAATCTTATTCTCTGTATTTCTCGACATTGAAGTCACAAAATAGTATTATAATTAAATAATTCCAATGAAACAATATATCAAATTTATGAGAAACTATGCACTTTTCATATATATACTAATATTTTAATTAAATCATAGAGTTGATTCGGAAATAACCGAGATCCGGAACTACCCGATCGACTGTATTATGGTAATTCTAAAGTAAATATGGCAAATCGTAAGATGTTTAAGCATAATTACACACTAATCTAGGAAAACAAGACACATTCACGTAACGGTATTTATTATGCCCCCCTTCGAAGAAGAGGGGGTATATTGCTTTGCTCATGTCGGTCGGTAGGTCGGTCGGTCCGTCCGTCCACCAGGTGGTTTCCGGATGATAACTCAAGAACGCTTGGGGCTAGGATCATGAAACTTCATAGGTACATTGATCATGACTCGCAGATGACCCCTATTGATTTTGTGGTCACTAGGTCAAAGGTCAAGGTCACAGGTGAAGGTCACAGTTACTGGAAATAGGCATTATAAGGATTTAGCATGGTTCAAACAAGGGAAACAACTACGGTTTATGCATGTTCTTTTTATTACAGATTTGCCTCCCTTTAATTCATTTAAAATCTCATTTTACAGCAGAGATTCCAAATCTGACCTGTAAATGAGCCCCATATTTACTGCCAGTGCTAGGTTACCTTTTCCCATTTGATCATTCTTAAGTATTGGTATTGTAATGCTGCTACTGCTGCTGCTACTACTACTACTACTACTACTACTACTACTACTACTACTACTACTACTACTTCTACTTCTACTTCTACTACTACTTCTACTACTACTACTACTACTACTACTACTACTACTACTACTACTACTACCACTCCTCCTCCTCCTCCTCCTCCTCCTCCTCCTCCTCCTCCACCTCCACCACCACCACAACCACCACCACCACCACCACCACGTCTACTATTACTACTTCTACTACTACTACTGCCACTACTACTACTATTTTTACTACTACTACTACTACCACTACTACTACTACTACTACTACTACTACTACTTCTACTACTACTACTACTACTTCTACTACTACTACTACTACTACTACTACTACTACTATAACTACTACTACTACTACTACTACTACTACTACTACTTCTACTACTACATCACCACCACCACCACCACCTCCACCACCACCCCCACCACCACCACCACCACCGTTCACAGTGACAAAAAACGTATTCACACAATGGCTGCTACTACAACTTATAGCCCATATAGGGGGGCATGCATTTTTTACAAACAGCCCTTGTTAAACATCAATTTGTATAAATTAAAACCACATTGACTTTTACTGTTCCTTTTGTTTTCAGCAAGCCACCATGGCATCCAGTGATGGTCACGGTTCTGGAGACCATGTAGGTGGCCCTGTGAACTTTAATGCTGGGTATTTGGCAGCCAATGCACGATCTCCCCACAGCGTCCACTCTTCGCGCCATTCTTATTCACCATACAGCCATAGTGCTGCCTCCCCTTACAGCGTTCATTCCCTGTACAGTTGCGAGTCTCACTACAGTCAAAGCTCGACTCTTTGCGAAGAGGAGTTCAAATTCACCGAGGTCTCTCATTCCGCCCAGGTCCTCAGTGGTTTGAATCATTTGCGCCATTCTCAACTGCTCTGCGATGTCATACTTAAGGTTGGCTGCCAGGAGTTCAACTGCCACAAGATCGTTCTGGCATCATTCAGCACATATTTTCATGCAATGTTCACTGGTAATCTGGCAGAGAGTTCCCAGAATAAGGTCACAATCAATGACATTGAAGGGTCCATAATGGAATTGTTGATAAATTACGGTTACTCATCAGAAATTGTGATTACTCGTCAAAATGTTCAGGCTCTCCTTTCAGCAGCTAATCTTCTTGAAATAATACCAGTTAAAGAAGCATGTGGACAGTACCTGGAAGAAAACATGGACGAAATGAATAGCATCGGCATTCATTGCTTTGCAGAGACTCACGCATGTTCGGAATTGTTTCAGAAGTCTAAGAACTACATTTTGGACCATTTTAAGTCTGTTAGTTTGCAGGAGGAGTTTCTACAAATAACTAAGGACAAACTTATAGAATTTATTAAAGATGCAGATCTCAATGTTCATAATGAGGAGCATGTGTTTCTTGCTGTTGCAAGGTGGCTCGATTTCAACACAGAAGAACGGACAGCTGATTTCGAGAAAGTACTTGAATATGTTAAGCTGCCACTAGTTAGTCCATATTTCTTGTATGATGTTGTACAAAAGCACGACATTGTGAGACTTTCAGACACTTGTAGAGCACTTGTAGATGAGGCAAAAACCTACCAGCTGCTCACTGACAGGCATGCAGAGCTGCAGACCTATCGAACGGAGCTAAGGAAATCATTTGGTAATAGATGTTGTTATTTTAAAGTTTGACTTTTAACTATCTTTTTACCCTCATTATCAGAACTTCTCATTAATGAAACTGTATGTGTTTTTAATACAGTGGATTGCTTTATTTGTGTAAAATACTGTGTTGCATCTTGTTGAGTATTAATCAGACTTATGGCATATGAAAGTTTCAGATTTGATGGCAAAAATACTTCCTAATTTTGTACACTTAATGAAAACTTTTTTTTATGTGATATTGATGGCTATGAGAAAACAAAATATATCTTATGGTTCTTAAAAAATTTGGATTCCTATACTGGAAGATGTTTCTTAAAATGTTATTACTCAGTTTTGTATCCAGTAGTGATAAATATAAATTTAGACAGAACAAGTTCCGCTCTTTTCTGATATATTTCGCCTAAATAGGCTTTTTCAAAGTTTGCTTTAACAAATTAATTACATTTTCTTTCTATTTCTCAACAAAAACAATTATATAAACTGATTGATTATATAATTGTTTTTGTCGTAATAGAAAGAAAATGTAGTTAATTTGTTAAAACAAACTTTGAAAAAGCCTATTTAGGCGAAATATATCAGAAAAGAGTGGAACTTGTTCTGTGTAAAATTTTATTGTCAAATCATGTTTAAAGAAATAAACTCTGAACAAAGAAAATGTCAAAGTTTTTATAAAAAAACATCACAGAAAGCCTCTTTAGCCAGTCGGTCAAATAAACAAGCACTATTTGAGCCTCCTTTTTTGAAAACTGGGCATAATACATATGCGTTGTGTTCTGAGAAAACTGGGCATAATACATATGCGTTGTGTTCTGAGAAAACTTGACATAATACATATGCGTCATGTTCTGAGAAAACTGGGCATAATGCATATGCGTCTTGATCTTAGAAAACTGGGCATAATGCATGTGCGTAAAGTGTCGTCCCAGATTAGCCTGTGCAATCTGCACAGGCTAATCAGGGAAGTAACTTTCTACTTTTATGACATTTTCCATTTAAATGAAGTCTCTTCTTAGTAAAAATCCAATTTAGGCGGAAAGTTTCGTCTTTATTATTAATCATTATCTGTTCATTCTACACAGGCTTAACAGGAAAAGCTGTTTTTGCCTAGACTGGATTTTTTATGTGAAGAGACGTCCTTTTAAGGAAATATTCTGTAAAAGCAGAAAGTGTCATCCCTGATTAGCCTGTGTAGACTGCAACTAATTTCATTTCCAGGATACAAGGAGGTGATAATCTGTGTTGGCGGGGAGGATGATAAGGTGGTACTCCGCAGCGTGGAGATGTTTGACACCTCATCTTGTCGCTGGACCCCACTCGCCTGTCTGCCATTTGCGATCAGCAAACATGGGATGGTGTCCTCTGGTAGGGATATTGTATGTTTATAACTGGGGCACTGTTTCTCACTGAGTTTTAAATTCATATGAAAAAATACTCATTGGCAACAAGTATGATCTTGTCCCAGTAACCTGCTTTAATGCCTGTAAGTTGTAACTGCATTAATAATCACCCAATTAAATAAAAGGCTGAAGGCAAGGGTAATTTTAAGTAAACCTGCAATATCTAAAATAAATGTTACTCTGTGTGTTTAAAGTGAAATTATTTATGTGACCTTAATAAAATGGTAGTAAATTTCTTTCTTGAATTGAAGTTAATGATGTACAGGGTAATAAACTGAAATGAACTAGTATTTCAAAATGTATTATTACTAACAAGTTATTGAGTTTAATAGAAATCATGCAGTCGATAATTTAGTTTACAGCGTCTTATTGCAGTGTATTGCATGTAAGATGTATTTTCTTTGATGAATTTTAAGATGGTAGATGGAAAATGCATTCCTGCATTATTTAACAGCATAAACAGTGTTGTTTTTTTACCATTTTGGGAATGTGGCCGGGTCCCTTTGGATTGGGAAATTTGTAGCGTTTTGACTAAAATTGGTAAATTAGTGTTGTTGTTGTTTTGCTAAAAAATGCTTCAAAATTGAGAATGCGAGTGTTTTCAATATTATATTTATTAAGGTTGAACTTATATGGATGGGAGATGAACAAAATATTGAGATCTAAAAAAAAATTCTTTTTTAGCTCACCTGAGCACAACGTCGTGCGTCGTCCGTCGTGCGCTGTCAACATTTGCCTTGTTAACTCTCTAGAGGCCACATTTATTGTCAAATCTTCATGAAATTTGGTCAGAAGATTGGTCTCAATGATATCTTGGATGAGTTTGAAAATGGTTACGTTTGCTTGAAAAACATGGCTGCCAAGGGGCAGGGCATTTTTCCTTATATGGCTTTAGTAAAATCTTGTTAACACTCTAGAGACCACATTTATTGTCCAATCTTCATGAACCTTGGTCAGAAGATTTATCCCAATAATATCTTGGACGAGTTCGAAAATGATGCCGGTTGGTTGAAAAACATTGCCGCCAGGGGGCGGGGCATTTTTCCTTATATGGCTATAGTAAAACCTTGTTAACACTCTAGAGGCCACATTTATTTTCCGATCTTCATGAAACTTGCTCAGATGATTTGTCCCAATGAGATCTTGGATTAGTTCAAAAATGGTAACCTTTGCTTGAAAAACATAGCTGCCAAGGGGCGGGGCATTTTTCCGTATATGGCTATTTATGGCTATAGTAAAATCTTGTTAACACTCTAGAGGCCACATTGATTGGCCGATCTTCATGAAACTTGATCAGGAGATTCATCCCAATAATATCTTGGACGAGTTTGAAAATGATGCTGGTTGGTTGAAAAACATGGCTGCCAGGGGGCGGGGCATTTTTTTTCCTTATATGGCTATAGTTAAACCTTGATAACACTCTAGAGGCCACATTTATTTTCTGATCATCATGAAACTTGGTCAGAAGATTTGTCCCAATGATATCTTGGATGAGTTCGAAAATGGTTTTGGTTGCTTTAAAAGCATGGCCACCAGGGGGCGGGGCATTTTTCCTTATATGGCTATATATGGCTTTTGTAAAACCTTGTTAACACTCTAGAGGCCACATTTATTTCCAATCTTCATGAAATATGGTCAGAAGATTTGTCTATTGATATCTTGGATGAGTTCGAAAATGGTTTTGTTTGCTTGAAAAACATGGCTGCCAAAGGGCGGGGCATTTTTCCTTAAATGGCTATAGTAAAATCTTGTTAACACTCTAGAGACCACAATTATAGTCCGATCTTCATGAAACTCGGTCAGAAGATTCATCCCAATAATATCTTGGACGAGTTCAAAAATGATGCCGGTTGGTTGAAAAACATGGCCACCACGGGGCGGGGCATTTTTCCTAATATGGCTATAGTAAAACCTTGTTAACACTCTAGGGGTCACATTTATTTTCCGATCATCATGAAAGTTGGTCAGAAGATTTGTCCCAATGATTTCTTGGATGAGTTTTGAAAATGGTTTTGGTTGCTTTAAAAACATGGCCACCAGTGGCGGGGCATTTTTCCTTATATGGCTATAGTAAACCCTTGTTAACACTCTAGAGGCCACATTTATTGTCCAAAATCTTCATGAAAACCTTTCATTGGGAATTTTTAGCTCCCATCTGGGAAAAATATATAAATTTTGAATTGGGAATTTGAATGAAAAAAAACCCATTGATGAACAAATCATAACTGGAGTGGATTGTGAAACTGTTACATCTGCTTAACAATTTGACATGAGATACATAAGCTCCCACCCATACTAATATCCTCTTGTAACATGTGATTATGTGTACCCCTCTTGTAACAGGTGATTATGTGTACCTGGCTGGAGGTGAATACCCAGATGGTTCTGCCAGTCGTAACATATGGAGGTTTGACCCGAATCTTGACTCGTGGACGGAAATGGCTCCAATGAACATGGCCAGATCTGAACTAGGTAAACTTGGATAAATTTATGTCTGGATAAAAACTGTTTGCATATGTGTGTGTGGTCGTGATAACTGTTGATCAAGTTTATTTTATTCAGTGATCAACATTTTTTTATCAGAAAATAGGATAGTTGATTTGGTATATATAAGGATTTCTGTTCAACTGGGTGTATCATGCAATTTTTTCAATAGCATTGCTTTGGCCCATTTGTAGCATTGATCTTTTGAACATTTAATGCTTATAACTAGAAAACTCTTTTTGCATTAGTAATGAAACTGAAAACATATTTATATAAATCAGCATGTAAAGTTTTTGTGCACTACTTCACATTTTTGTGCTTTTTCCCACTTAAGCAGAATTTTTATTCACATTGGAGTGTGGGGGGAAATGTGTCCAACAGAAAAATGTCATTACAGATTCTTTTTCAGTTTAGGCTATTTTTGAAAGAGAAAAAAAATATATAATTCATGAACGTCCCCTACTTCTATGATCATATTGACTCCTTTTATCACCAATCTTCAGGCCTAGCAATGCTGGATGGCCATGTGTACGCCGTAGGTGGCTGGGATGGTTCCAATAGGCTGGACTCGGTCGAGGTGTATCGCCCACAGCTCAACTCCTGGGCCTTTGTACCTCCCATGAAGATCGCCCTCACCAGCCCTGCTGTGGTGGCTCTCAAGGGACTGCTATATGTCACAGGTATTGAAGAAAGTAAAGTGTTTGTTATAGTGTAACCTCTCTTCAACCTCTCTTTACTAAGTGCTAGGAAGTTTTGACTTTTGAGACGCCATAACATGTACTAATGAGCATCTCTTAGTTTAAAGCTATTTATTTTAGATCAATTGCAAGAAAGTTAACATTCTTTTTAAAACGCTATCAAGTCTGTTTCCTGGAAAGAACCTTTACTTGGTGTCTTTGAGGAGATCTAAAGAATTGAGCCTATGTTGTAATGGATGAGGTGTCCGCCTAGCGACCAGATGGTCACGGGTTCGATCCCCACTGTGTGAGCGTTCTTCAGATCACCCCCTAAGACACCATAGTGGTTCTAGGCCCAGGTAACAGACTCAAAAGCGTTTCTATAAGCCTGAGGCTTTCAATGCAATCGAGCTAAAATAAATAAGTTTAAACTAAACCTTGTCTAGGCTGATACCATATCCACTATGTCAAGGCGAATGTCTTCTGTTGATTCCATTCCTGTCATTGGCTTGGTAGGGAGGCAATTATAACCCCTTGTTTTAACTAGTTGCTTGGTAGGCATGTCATCATGTGCACCTAGTAACCCTCAAATGAGTGACTTGCCGCTCCTTATTCTTATGCCCTAACCTTAGAGATTGTAAGAAAGAGATTGAGACAAAAAAATGAGAATATTCTAAAATACCGGCATAGGATTTTTAAAATATGCTCAGTAATTCACAATAATTTTCATGAACTTTTTGTGTGGAACTTGAGTTTAATGTATGTGCTTTTCATCAAAAAGGAATCTACATGTGTATCATAAATATCTGCTATTTATTCATTTGGAACATCAAGTTTCGAGGGTGAAACAGATGTACTTGCTGAACATTGATATCTTGGACACAATACTTTCACACTCAACCCTTGGCGTAGTTTTTATAACCTCACAAATGGGAGGAATTAAGAGTTGATCTTATCCATATGTATATCCCGAAGCATGTGTTTTCAACTTCTTTAACTACTGGTTTGATCTCACTCAAACTTTCAAAGTTCAATGTACATGTAGAGATGATCAATAAGAAAGGAATTTTAGTTTTTCCTGAATTATCATCCTCGTGTTTTTCTGCACTTAAAAGATGGATTTTTCTGTGTTCAAGCATAATAATGGCGTGGAGAATCAGTTTCTGCAACACATTTCTAGTTGATACACATTGTCTTGGTCAAGTGGGAAGAAACATTGCCTTATGAGCATGGTATTTAATTAAGTCAACCGATATTTTGGTCCATTTATAAGCTCATCTTTTTTTTGAAAAAAAAAGAGCTATTGTCATCACCTTGGCGTCGGCGTCTGCGTCCGGTTAAGTTTTGTGTTTAGGTCCACTTTTCTCATAAAGTATCAAAGCTATTGCATTCAAACTTGGTACACTTACTTACTATAATGAGGGGACTGGGCAGGCAAAGTTAGATAACTCTGGCGTGCATTTTGACAGAATTATGTGCCCTTTTTATACTTAGAAAATTGAAAATTTGGTTAAGTTTTGTGTTTAGGTCCACTTTATTCCTAAAGTATCAAAGCTTTCATACTTGCAACACTTACTAACTGTCATAAGGGGACTGTGCAGGCAAAGTTATGTAACTCTGACTGGCATTTTGACAGAATTATGGCCCCTTTATACTTAGACAATTTAAAATTTTGTTAAGTTTTGTGTTTAGGTCCACTTTACTCCTTAAGTATCATAGCTTTTGCTTTCAGACTTGGAACACTTGCAAACTATCATAAGGGGACTGTACAGGACAAGTTGCATAACTCTGGTTGTCATTTTGACAGAATTATGGCCCTTTTTTTACTTAGTAACTTTGAATATATGGTTTAATTTTGTGTTTACATCCACTTTTCTTCTAAAGTATCAAGGCTATTGCTTTCAAACTTCAAATACTTTCATACTATCATGAGGGTACTGTACCTGGCAAGTTGAATTTTACCTTGACTTTTGAATGACCTTGACTCAAGGTCAAATAATTAAATTTTGCTTAAATTGCCATGACTTCGTTATTTATTATCAGATTTGATTGATACTTTGACAAAACAACTCTTACCTGACATACTACAATAGACTCCAACCAAACCATCCCCCATGCCCCCACCCCTATACCCCCTACCCCAATCCCCCCCCCCCGAAAAAAAAAAACAACATTTTTTTTTTTGGAAACATGGTTAGAAAAATTTTATTTTTATTTTTATTATCATGGTGAGCTTTTGTAATCGCCATTTGTCCGTAGTGCATCGTCCGTCGTGCCGTGTCAACATTTGCCTTGTTAACACTCTAGAGGCCACATTTATAGTCCAATCTTCATGAAATTTGGTAAGAAGATTCGTCTCAATGATATCTTGAATGAGTTCGAAAATGGTTACGTTTGCTTGAAAAACATGGCTGCCAAGGGGCGGGGCATTTTTCCTAATATGGCTATAGTAAAATCTTGTCAACACTCTAGAGGCCACATTTATTGTCTGATCTTCATGAAACTTGGTTAGAAGATTCATCCCAATAATATCTTGGAAGAGTTCGAAAATGATGCCGGTTGGTTAAAAAACATTGCCGTCCGGGGGAGGGGCATTTTTCCTTATATGGCTATAGTAAAACCTTGTTAACACTCTAGAGGCCACATTTATTTTCAGATCTTCATGAAACTTGCTCAGAAGATTGGTCTCAATGATATCTTGGATGAGTTCGAAAATGGTAACGTTTGCTTGAAAAACATGGCTGCGAAGGGGCGGGGCAATTTTCCTTATATGACTATACATGTATATGGCTATAGTAAAATCTTGTTAACACTCTAGAGGCCACATTTATTGTCTGATCTTCATGAAACTTGGTCAGAAGATTCATCCCAATAATATCTTGGACGAGTTCGAAAATGATGCCGGTTGGTTGAAAAACATGGCCGCCAGGGGCGGGGCATTTTTCCTTATATGGCTATAGTAAAACCATGTTAACACTCTAGAAGTCACATTTATTTTCAGATCTTCATGAAACTTGCTCAGAAGATTTGTCCCAATAATATCTTGGATGAGTTCAAAAATGGTAACCTTTGCTTGAAAAACATGGCTGCCAAGGGGTGGGGCATTTTTTCTTATATGGCTATATATGGCTATAGTCAAATCTTGTTAACACTCTAGTTTACCCAATCTTCATGAAATTTGGTCAGAACATTTGTTTCCTGTGTAGTAAAGTTTGGTTTTATTATGTCATTATTATGTAACAGTAACTGTATTATGTAATTTTTCATAACACATAATTTTCATAATTAACATAACTGTTTCAGCCATTAGCACTTATGATAAGCCCATCAACTAAGAGATAGCTGAAAGGAAGACAACATGTACATGATTTTGCAGTAGTTATCTCCCTTGTTTAACCTGGTTCAGTAATCTATTTTTAGTTCTGCTCTGGAATTTGGGAAGATATTGATCATTGATAAATGGCCTGTTCCGAGGGAAAATATGCTACTCTGCCAGTGATCTCTTCTGAACTGTATAAAATAAGCTGTTTTGGCTGATTTAATCACCTCTTGATGCTTTCTTGAAAAGGTAACAGCTCTTGAAAAAGGTTGGAATTTTGAAATAATTAAACTCCAAATTATTTTAACACCAGCATCAAGACATTTTGGCATTATTTTCTAAATTATTCTTATTATTTAGATTATTTTTATTTTGTATTTTCTAAATTAGAAAGATTCTATTTTATTTCAATAACTTTAGTAAATTCTTCTTATTTTTACATTTGATTCACTGAAGTTTCCTAATCTCCATAAATATTGTTCTTTAGATTAAGTTAGACCTATTTTGTAAACTAGAATTTTGAAGCACTTTCTAGACTTACAGTAACTTATATTTATCTCAGTTTTTTTTGACAGATTGTGAACTTTTTTTTACATTCATTAAGGTATATGCTGTATGTTGTTCATTTTTGTAACGATACTTAGATTCCTTAGACTTGGCTTGCACCTGTTCTTAATTCTCTGTCATTGTTCTTCATTTTCCGAGTTCTTGGAATAAAAGTAAGTTATTTTTGTTAAAGCTGCTTTGGTTTTCACTTATAAATAAATTCTATGAAGTGTATTCAGGCGTCTCTGGCTGGACGCCTTTAGTTAATTGAATTACAACCAGTCAGTGTCGTCATCCTGACCGGAAATAAGCGTTCGTCAAATAACTATTTCCGCATTACATAAGTGCTCACAAAGTTACATAACTTGTAACCGTGACCGGTTCATTTGCGTGAGCGAAGGAGACCGCACTACCACACCTGGATAGGACAGTTGAGTTCGATAATGGTTTGGATCGGTTAAAAAACATGGCCACCAGGGGGGTCTTTTTCCTTATATTTATATGGTAAAAAAGCTTGTGAACACTCTAGAAGTCACATTTTTTGCCTATTCATCATTTAATTTTGTCAAAACATTAGTTATGTGGATGACTCGGACGAGTTTGAAAATGGTCGTGATCAGTGAAAAAACATGGCCGCCAGGGAGTGGGGCAGTTTTCTTTATATGTATATAGTGAAAACATGTGAACAGTCTAGAAGACACATTTTTTGCCCAATCTTCATGAAATTTGGACATATCTTGGAAGAGTTAAAAAATGGTTCAGGTCTGTTAAAAAAACATGGCCGCCATTCTTCATGAAACTTGGTCATTTCTTATATCTCAGGTGAGCGACTTTGGGCCTTTCAGGCCCTCTTGTATGGCTATATATGGCTATAGTAAAATCTTGTTAACACTCTAGAGGCCACATTTATTGTCCTATCTTATATGGCTATACATGGCTATAGTAAAATCTTGTTAACACTCTAGAGGCCACATTTATTGTCCAATCTTCATGAAAGTTGGTCAGAAGATTCATCCCAATAATATCTTGGACGAGTTTAAAAATGATGCCCTTTGGTTGAAAAACATGGCTGCCAAGGGGCGGGGCATTTTTCTTTTATGGCTATTTTAAAACCTTGTTTACACTCTAGAGGCCACATTTATCTTCCGATCGTCATGAAACTTGGTCAGAAGATTTGTCCCAATGATATCTTGGAAGAGTTCGAAAATGGTTTTGGTTTCTTTAAAATCATGGCCACCAGTGGGCTGGGCATTTTTCCTTATATGGCTATATATGGCTTTTGTAAAACGTTATTAACACTCTAGAGGCCATATTTATTTTCCAATCTTCATGAAATATGGTCAGAAGATTTGTCTTATTGATATCTTGGATGAGTTCGAAAATGGTTACGTTTGCTTGAAAAAAATGGCTGCCAAGGGGCGGGGCATTTTTCCTTATATGGCAATATATGGCTATAGTAAAATCTTTTTAACACTCTAGAGACCACATTTATAGTTTGATTTCATGAAACTCGGTCAGAAGATTCATCCCAATAATATCTTGGATGAGTTCAAAAAAGATGCCGGTTGGTTGAAAAACATGGCCACAACGGGGCGGGGCATTTTTCCTGATATGGCTATAGTAAAACCTTGATAACACTCTAGAGGTCACATTTATTTTCCGATCATCATGAAAGTTGGTCAGAAGGTTTGTCCCAATGATATCTTGGATGAGTTCGAAAATGGTTTTGGTTGCTTTAAAAACATGGCCACCAGGGGCGGGCATTTTTCCTTATATCATGCAGGCCTTTCAGCGTTCCTACTTTTTCCTACTTTTTTAATAGCTTCCTACTTTTCCTACTTTTTTTGCTAAAAAAATCCTACTATTCCTACTTTGGGGAAAATAAAGTCCGCAAAAAATAAATAAAATATTAACTTTGTGCTAGTTATATTTGCAGAAAATGAACAAAAAATGTCAAACTGGCTGGTTTCTGTTGTTGAAAGATGTGGCAAACATGTCCCTCCCCATGTGCATCATCTTTCATCATCATGAAGGTGAGTCTCTCAGGTATTTTAAATGTTTTTTGGCTGAACTTCAGAAGTATAGAATCCACACAATGCTATACATGTATAAACCCAATGATGCCATGCTGAGGGTATTTTTGGTTATTTTTAAATGTTTTCATTTCCAAAAAAGTATTATCAAATATTAGAGATGTGATTTCTTTGATTTCCAGTTATAGAAATACATTATCATTTGAAAGTAACCAAAACTATTGCAAAGCTATTACCAGCTAAAGGAAAATACTATTCCAATTGTATAGCTGCAACTTTGCATTTCTTTTGCTGTCACTATTTACTTGCTTGGGAACCTCATTTTCACTGACATACATGTATGTTTTTGATTTTATGTTTGTTAAAGCATATAAAAATAGCCATTTAAATAGTGACAGTAAAAGAATTTTATTCTACCATTAACATACAATGGCTTTGAAAAAGTTGCTTATAGTGCTTGCTTTGTTGATGTACAAAAATGTATGTTAATATTCAGCTGCTTGCTTCTGGAGTTCACAAATACATATATAAGTATGCATGTAGTTGTGTATTCATATGCCTCTTGTGTCTTGAATCAGTAACTTAACCTTTTAGTAACAACTAACATTATCTTGTGTTTAACCATTTCCATTTTATACAGCATGTGTACTGTATAGATCTGCATTAGCATTAGTGCTCTAATCATTGTAAATCATCTGGCTTACTAACTCACTGTACTGAATATGGTCCTTAACATGTAGCTTGTAACCACATAATAATTTACCATTAACATGCTAGTAAATGCTTTACTAGCATGGTTATGTTTTGTTAATTTGAGAATAAAAAAAAGTTTCAGGCTGATGGAAGATGACCTTCCAGCAACAGAAACTGGCCAGCATTGGTATACAAGAATAGTCCACATGGCATAAAGAATGGTAGGGTTTTGCATTTAGAACGCCTCCTCGGGTAAGTTATTTTCCATGATTAATTAACAATTTAACTGAAAATATTTCTACTTTTCCTACTTTTTTGGAAAAAATATTACTTCTTTTTCCTACTTTTCTGTCAGAAAACCTCCTACTTTTTTGTGAGTGGCTGCTGGAAGGCCTGTATATGGCTTTATATGGCTATAGTAAAACCTTGTTAACTCTCTAGAGGCCACATTTATTGTCCAATCTTCATGAAACTTGGTCAGAAGATTTGTCCCTATAATATCTTTTTATCTCAGGTGAGCGGCTTTGGGCCTTTCAGGCCCTCTTGTTATTTTATTTTTGAAAGACCGTCCAACTATCCCACCCAAGAATCCCCCCCCCCCCATTGTTTTTTTTTTCATTTGTATTTTTTATTTTTGGAAGATAATGTAATAAATGACCACACCCCCACACTATACAACCCTCTCCACCCCAACCCCTCAATGTTTTTTGATTGAAGTATTGAGATAGGTCCCTTCACCTTTAAAAAATTAAAATAGATGAGCGGTCTGCACCCGCAAGGCGGTGATCTTGTATTGACAATATTTATCACTCTCATGCTGGTGATCGCCTTTTGTCCGTCGTCCGTTGTGCGTCGTCAACATTTGCCTCGTTAACACTCTAGAGGCTCCATGTATTGCCAATCTTCATGAAAATTGACCAGAAGATTGGTCTTAATGATGTCTTGGATAATTTGAAAATGGTAACGTTTGCTCGAAAAACATGGCTGCCAAGGGGCGGGCAGTTTTCCTTATATGGCTATAGTAAAACCTTGTTAACACTCTAGAGGCCACATTTATTGTCTGATCTTCATGAAACTTGGTTAGAAGATTCATCCCAATAATATCATGGACGAGATCTAAAATGATGCTGGTTGCTTTAAAAACATGGCCACCAGGGGGCGGGGCATTTTTCCTCTTATGGACATTTTTCCTCATATGGCTATATATGGCTTTAGTAAAACCTTGTTAACACTCTAGGGGCCACATTTATTGCCAGATCTTCATGAAACTTGGTCAGAAGATTTATCCTAATGATATCTTGGACAAGTTCGAAAATTGTTTGGGTTGGTTGAAAAACATGGCCACCAGGGGGCGGGGCATTTTTGTCCCCTACCGGTTTCACCGGAGGGGACTTATGGTTTGCACTCTGTGTGTCTTGTCAGTCTGCACACTTTTCTGGATCCTGTGATAACTTTAAAAAGTTTTTATATATTTTTTCATGAAACTTGAAACATGGATAGATTGCAATATGGATATTATGCACGTCATTTCATTTTGTTTCTACGTCAAAAATTCTTGTTGCTATGGCAACAAATATTTATAAAAAAAATGCTGCCAATGGTGGAGCCGGTAGGGGACATATATTTCTTGGCAATAGTCTTGTTCCTTATATGGCTATTAAAACTCGAGAGGCCACATTTATTGTCCGATCATCATCAAACTTGGTCAGAAGATTTGTCCCAATGATATCTTAAATGAGTTGAAAAATAGTTCTGGTTGGTTGAAAAACATGGGCACCTGGGGGCGGGGCATTTTTCCTTATATGGCTTTAGTAAAACCTTGTTAACACTCTAGAGGCCACATTTATTGTCTGATCTTCATGAAACTTGGTCAGAAGATTTGTCCCATTGATATCTTGGCGTTAAAAAATTGTTCCAGTTGGTTGAAAAACATGGCCACCAAGGGGGTGGTGCAGTTTTCTTTATTTGGCTTTTGTAAAAACCTGTTAACACTCTTTAAAGTCACATTTATTGTCCAATCTTCATGAAACTTGGTCGGAATATTACCTTGGATGTGTACGAAAATGGTCCCGGTCTGTTGAAAAACGTGACAGCCAGGGTGTTCACTATTCATGAAAGTTGGTTAGAACATTTGTTCTAATAACATCTTTGGCTGCACAGAACAGGTCAGTTTCTTTGAATCTCAGGTGAGCGACTTTGGGCCTTTCAGGCCCTCTTGTCTTTATTTGTCATGCGGGGATATACACTTCCTGGGCTACACAGTCATGTTTTTCTCACATGCATTCTTCTGGTCAGGTGGCGCTGTTCTCGAGGAGGGAGACGGTATAGACCTGGTGCAATGCTATGACCCTCGTCTGGACATGTGGATGGACAAACCCAGCATGCAGATACCACGGTCTGGCAGTGCTGCCTGCGTGTTGGATGGGCTTATCTACGTCATAGGTACAGTTTCTCATCACCTCACCTCAGAAATGAGGCCTCAATTAGCAGGGATGTGATTTGAGAACCGTCTCAGGGGAAGAAAATACCTCCCCTCTCTAACAGTGTTTAAGTAAACTCTTCATTTGTAAAAAGATCCAGCAAAGTTTATAACTGTTTGTAAAATACATTCGACATTCAAAGCGAAGAAATAAGCTGAAAGGAGGACAAATCACACCCCTGATTAGTAAGCACCTTATACATGGCCTTTTCTTAAGAGAACTTCTTTTATCAGATGCTATACCCTGTTTCCCATGTAATACAACCATTACATATTTTTTTATATTGCACATGTGTAATACAACATTTTTAAGCGTTTTCATTGACTTATTTTTTTTTATTGACCAAGCGAATTTTGTTATTTTGCTGAAAAGACGTCACGAACATTCGGGATTTATCATTATGTTTGCGTAAATATTTATTTAATTTGCTCATTTAAAAGCATGTGATAAAAAAGATCTGACACTCGTTATCATATCATACCATATTTAATTAAACTCATCCAGGAAATTCGTTAGTAAGCTCGCCAAAGGCTCGCTTCTAACAAAATTCCTGAACTCCTTTAATAAAATATGGTATGATATAACAACTCGTGCCAGATCCTATATTTAAATGATGCAACTTGCCCCATATTTTAAGTATTCTATGGACAATTTCTTCCCCATTGTCAGTTAGGTTGATAAAATATTTCCTAAAAAGAAAAGCCACAGACGATAACCTTGGGCAGGGATTCACCTAGAACTTTTTCCTTGATATTTGCCTTGGTGAATAGCATTGATTGGAAATTAATCTTTGACCAAATCTTGGGACAAGTAATAGTGCCACTCTATTACATCTCAGTCACTTTCAAACAATATTTTGATTTCAAGAATGTGCCTTCAGGTGGATGGCATGCCTCAACAGAGAACACCAACAAAGTGGAGTGCTATGACCCAGAGAGCAACGAGTGGACGCAGAGGGCCCCCATGATAGAGCGCCGGTACCGCCCTGGCGTGGCCGTCATAAACAAGAAGATCTACGTGTGCGGTGGGGAGGAGGGCTGGGACAGGTATGCAGTGGGGCAATCTATGTGAGCAGGGATTTGAATAGATTTTGAAAACCAGGAGTCAAATGACCGTTTGCTTAACATTTTCAGGGGTCAAATAAAATTTTCAGGATAAAATACTTTTACCCATTTGTGCCTAGCGTCTAGAAAAAAGGCCTTGGCAAACGGCGTAGACCCAGATGAGACACGGCATGATGCGGCGTCTCATCAGGGTCTGCGCTGTTTGCTTAAAGGAATTTCTGTAAGAAATATTCTAAGTGTAGAAATAAATATACTATACATCCCTAATTTTGGAAATAAATTGATCCATTATAGAGGGATGGGAGAGTCCACTAGGCATAAATGGTTTAGCCAAGAGTTATTTTGTTTCTGAATATTTGTCTTATTCTCTGCAAACACAAATTGTGTGATAAAATTTATTTAGGAGTTAGCTTCTTGGAAGCAATTTTGTTTAAATGATGCAAGGTAGATTTTTTGCAGAAGTCAAACATGGAAAAATTAAATAATCCTTGCAGAGAGAAGCAGGATACTGTTTCAATTGAAATCCATGTGAGGGTGCAGGAGTGCATTGGGTTGGGACAGGTATAACAAAAGCTTTGTCACAAATGCGACATACCACACATTGCTTTGTCATGAATGTTCAAGGGCAAATCATTTAGGAATGCGTCACTGGGCAACAAGTGTCTTGCACGTCTTCACTTCCAAGATGGATGATAGCATATTTGAACTCAAAAGATTAATTACTTGAGAAATGTAGCAAATCCCTCCACAATCTTTAACTATTTTATGTAGACAGCAAATCTTTTGTTCCTTCTTTCTCCGGGGGTACAAAAAATCCTAACCTTAACCATCAATGCAAAAAACGCAAGCTGCTCCACCTTATTTTTTAAATTTAACATACAGAAAACAAGTTTAATAAAAGAGATTCAACTGTTCACTGTAGATCAACTATAATGGAATTAAGAATGTATTTCACGACATTAAATACCGGTATAGAAATAACTGGCGATGGACCTGTTTTATTAGACTGCATTTGTACATTTATAGCATACAATACACAAATGTATTCATATCTACTTGTTAATTGCAGGTATCACGACACAATTGAGTGCTACGACCTCGCTAAGAACTCCTGGGAGGTCGTGGGGGAGATGCTGACCAGTAGAAGCTGGTTGAGTTGTGTGTCTATACGAGTACGCAAGGACATGACCAACGCTGAGTGCCATAGCAAGTGTGAATGTTCGGCCGACGGGTGCTGACTGGAATCAGTTTCAGGAGACAGTCTTGAAGAACTTTAGCTGTGGATATGTTTGCCTAGTGACGAGGGAGTCATGGGTTTGATTTCCACTATAGTGGGATTTTTCAGATCTCCGCCAAAGACATCAAGCACTTGTTTTACCCAGGAAACAGCTGAGAGCTGCTGACTGGAATCAGATTCAGGATACAATCTTCAACAACTTTCGCAGTGGATATGGTGCATGCCTAGCAACAGGAGTCACGGGCTTTGATTCCCATTATAGTGGCATTCTTAAGATCTCCACCAAAGACTAAATACTGGTTTTACCCATGAAACGGAGTACTGGTTTTACCCATGAAACAGGCTTGAGTGGTTTAATTAGTCCGCTTTCGATGCAATGGAGCTAAAATAACTAGGTTTACACTAACTGTAGTGTTTCAAACTTAGGTTTTGTACAATGAAGCTTCAGCATCTTACTAGTGTATAGCTGAAACAGAAATGTTTATTAGAGACAATAGTTCGACCTGCATGCTGGAACTTTGGGGTTTGATGTTTCATGGGCTTTTACCAGTGTGTCATTGTTAATTTGCCTGTCACTTGCTTACAAGTGAATCATTATAATGAACTGTTTTGTAAGAATTTTTTCTGTCAGAGGCCCAAAATTGCAAACTTGATTTTCTATAATATATGCATACATGTATTAACGATACATCTTAAAGCATTCCAGCTAAAAGTGATGGCGCGTGAACTTATATGTGTCATCAAACCATAGTGCGTGAACTCATGCGTGTCATCAAACCATAGCGCGTGAACTAATGTGTCATCAAACTATAGCGCCTGAACTCATGTGTGTCATCAAACCATGTCCATTGCAGTTCTTATCCTTACGTACAAAACCAAATTGTATTATACTTAAAATATCCTGTCTCGACTAGCATGAACTTTTGTTCACGCAGATTCTTGTGCAAGATACATAATTTGTTCATTTGTTTCTTATTTTGTGTGTTTTAGTTTACATGCATTATGTATCAACATAATCAACTGTCAAATAGAATACATGTGTATACAGAAAATAGAATAATTGATATTGAATTTCGTTCACATTTTGAAATGCTAAGCCTGTCTTGGCTGTAATGATGAGGAAGTAAAACCTTTACAGTTAATTTGTTGGTGGAAATGTCCAATTTCTGGCTGTGAAAAGAATTAACAAGTTTGGAGGCACATTCTTGCATAATAACATCAACGAAACTTGTGCATGGTCAATTGTAGCATAATTTCCACACCTTTGAAAATGTAGGCTAAAAAAAGTTAAATGTTTGTCTGTTGTAAAAATTGTAAATTCTGAAGATTGTGTTTTATAACAAAGATTTTATTTGTTATGTTTAAGATCATATATATAAAAGAGGTATTGTTTTCCCTTGCTAAAAAATATACAACTGTGGTCAGTAGTATGTATCTTAATCAGAATGTGGGAAAATCAATATACATACCTTGCTTATTGTAATTATATTCTGATACAAGTGTGTTAAACTGTTACCTTTATGTATATAATCATGTTCAACATTTGAAAATCAATTTACATACTATTACATTACTGATATTTTGTTTCTGAATAAACTACTTAAAGCAAAATGTTGTTTTAAAATTTATAAATGTACACTGCATTTGAGGAGGGCAGCAGTCAGTTACTGGCCTTAGTATGGGCAACAATCGCTTGTATACTAGTGTACCCAGATTGCATGCAAGTTAACTTACTGCCTTGATACCGTTGTTTTGCTTGATTTTACTACATTTGCAACTTTCTCACTCATGTCACAGGGGTAAGTTTATTTTGTCCCAGTTGTCCTTGGTAAACTGAGTTACCACGTCATGCTCTTATGCCAGTTACTGGCAACTGCTTCACTTTAACCCTTTACCACTTAGATACGTATTTTGACGCCTTTGTAGTCCCTTAGAAAGTTAAATTTAATACAAGACCTTTCTTACTAGATTCAAGTCTTGAAGACTTCATTTCCAACCCTTAAGTAGATACTAATGAAGAGCAAACAGCATAAAACCTGAACAGACTGTGAGTTACTCGCATGCTGTTCTGGTTTTATGCTGTTTGCACATAGCCATTTTCACTTTGCTTCTAAGTGAGAAAGGGTTAATCAGAGGTAAGGGGAGAATAGCCTCAGAAATAATGTCAAGAAAAATCCCAACACAGTCAGAAATTGAACATGCAATCCTTGGTTGTGTGGTCCAGCATTCATGGCACACATACCGGTTCTTTATTTACACACTAGATTGGGGTAACTGGTATGAACAATAATGGAAGTTGCAATTCAGGTGACAACCATGATAAGTTGTTAATCAGATTCCAATTCTCACGAAGAGCATGATTTTTATGCCCCCCTTTGAAAAAGGGGGTATATTGTTTTGCTCATGTCGGTCCGTATGTCCGTCCACCAGATGGTTTCCGGATGATAACTCAAGAACGCTTAGGCCTAGGATCATGAAGCTTCATAGGTACATTGATCAGGATTCACAGATGACCCCTATTGATTTTGAGGTCACTAGGTCAAGGTGACACGAAATAGTAAAATGGTTTCCGGATGATATCTCAAGAACGCTTATGCCTAGGATCATGAAACTTCATAGGTACATTGATCAGGACTCACAGATGACCCCTATTGATTTTGAGGTCACTAAGTCAAAGGTCAAGGTCACGGTGACCCTAAATAGTAAAATGGTTTCCTGATGATAACTCAAGGAAGCTTATGCCTAGGATAATGAAACTTCATAGGTACATTGATCATGACTCGCAGATGACCCCTAATGATTTTCAGGTCACTAGGTCAAAGGACAAGGTGACTCAACTTAGAAAAAAGGTTTCCGGATGATAACTCAAGAACACTTACGCCTAGGATCATGAAACTTCATAGGTACATTGATCATGACTCGCAGATGACCCCTATAGACTTTCAGGTCACTAGGTCAAAGTCACAGTGCCAAAAAACGTATTCACACAAAGGCTGCCACTACAACTGACAGCCCATATGGGGGGCATGCATGTTTTACAAACAGCCCTTGTTCTTTATGGATATATTCTACAAGTATTAACAAATAAATAAGCAAATATTTCTGAGCTTTCTCACGATTTTATTAAAAGAACAGGAAAATAACCTACACAAATGCACCCTTCAATGTAAGTATGAATGCACCACTGCATGGTGATCACCAAGTAATGAAAACATGAAGTAGGGTTCACTGTGAGTTAACAAACATGAAGTCTGGTTCACCATGAATTTACAAACATGAAGTTGGGTTCACAGTGAACTTACATTTCATACAAAGGTATATGAAGATGCATAAAATACAAAAAAACATTAAATATTACATTGTTGTCAGAATGATTAACAATTATGAAGGTACCTAGATGTTACACAATAAACTAATTAATATATTATTGAGAAAAACATTACCACACATGACATGGTTCTAAATTTTAGCAATTGCGGTGCATATTAATGAATCCAATTTTTGTTTCTAAAACTTAGTTCTCAAAACATGTCAAATATTTAACAATAATAGGAAGCGTCACTTGAATTTAATAGCTGTGATCTGTACTTGGCAGTTAATAAAATCAAATCTGATTAAAACATCACACACACAGTCTTCATATTTTATTTTTAAAAACTATTTTCTGTGTTGTACATTGACAGCAATCAAATTTGAGATGCAAACATATATTCACAATGTATTCCTTATTTACTTAAAAAAAAAAGGAAAAGAGATGTGTTTGTCAGAAACACAATGCCCCCTACTGCGCCACTTTGTAGCCATATATTTGACCTTTGACCTTGAAGGATGACCTTGATCTTCCACCACTCAAAATGTGCAGCTCCATGAGATACACATGCATGCCAAATATCAAGTTGCTATCTTCAATATTGCAACAGTTATGACCAAGGTTAAAGTTTTGGGACAGAATGACAGACAAGCCAAACACAATATACCCCCGTTCATTCGATCCGGGGGCATAAAAAATGCATTATGAAAGATGTCATTTACCACAACATAAGTTTAAACGGCTCCCAATACATCAGTACAGCAAGTATGTATAGTTTAAAACATAAATTACAAATGCAAGTCTATCTCTCTGTTAAACAAGAATATTGTGACATCTTACCGAATTGTGATGATAAATTGATGAAAGTTAAATTCACTGAAATCGCATGAAATACACAAATACACAAGTTACAAAAAACTTGTATCTGATTGACAATTCATGATGGATTACAGCTGTACAAAATAAAATCATATTTAAAAGACTAAATCCATTTTAAGTCTCTAGTACATTTTCACTAATAAATATGCGAAGCACAAACAGGAAAAAATATTTTTCCATTTTAGTGTGGAGGCCGCTGCCACCGTTGGTTGCCCATGGCGCCAGGTGGTGGTGGCCTATTAAACCTCCCTGGGGGGCCAGGAGGGAATGGTCCCCTGGGTCCACCAGGTCCCGGTGGCCCTCCCATGCGTGGGTTGAACCCACGAGGGGGACCGCCTGGACCAGGGGGACCACCAGGCCTGGGCTGCCAGCCCGGACCGCCTCCCCCTGGTGGACCTCTGGGTCCAGGACCATCTCCGTCCCCTCTGGGACCGAACATCCGTGGTGGGGGTCCCCTGTTACCAGGGGGTGGGGGACCTCGCTCGTTGAAGCCGCCCCTACCCCTGGGGCCAGGTCCAAATGGCGGTGGTGGCCCATCCATTCCTGGCCCGCGTGGGCCCCTAGGGGGCCCAGGCTGACCAAACGGTGGACCGCTGAAATTTGGCCCTGGACCAGGGGGTCCTCTAGGCCCACCCCCACCTCCTGGGTTCATACCTCTGGGGCCGCCAGGACCAGGTGGTCCCCTAGGGGCTGGCCCTTGCCCCCCAGGTCCGGGTCCCATCATACCAGGCATGCCTGGGCCACCCTTGGGAGGACCATTCATGTTGGCACCACCGGGATGGCCACCTTCATTTTGAGGATGCTTTGGACCATGAGACTGGGGACCTTGATTTCCCCCTTGAGGACCTTGATTTCCCCCTTGGGGACCTTGATTCCCCCCTTGGGGACATTGATTCCCTCCTTGGGGACCTTGATTTCCCCCCTGGGGACCGTTATTCTGAGGACCATTATTTTGCGGGCCTTGATTCTGATTCTGCTCTGAAGAATCTTGACTGGCAAGTTTTGTTCTTAAATTAATGAGCGCATTTTGGAAATCTTCCCCACCACTGTCTTGTGCATCATCTTTCTCTTCAGGATTGTCCCATTTAGATGGTCGCTTCCTTTCCCTCTTACCTTTGTTATCATCATAATTAGAGTTCTGCTGATTTTCATAGTTTTTATTGCCACCTTGATGGTGATTTTGTTCATTTTGGTTGCCTCTTCCCATATTCTGTTGACCTTGACCTTGGAAGTTCCTATTGACATTAGACTGATTCTCGTTCTGAAACGAGTTTGACTGATTCTGACTAGGCCTAGACACTGGAGGAGTTGCATTTCGTGGAGGGGGATTCAATCTAACATTTGGAGAGGGATTTCTACCTTGACCCAAATTCACATGACCTTGACCCAAATTCACATTGCCAAGGGGGCGGATCAACTGTGGCCTTATTTCTGGGGCTACCTGCCTTCTACCGGGATCGATAACCGTTAATTGACCCTGGGGTCTCAAATGAATCTGCAACTGAGGTGGGCCACCATGCACCTTTTCTACAACTTCTTGCTTAATTAAACCTTGCGGAAGCTGAGGATTAAACCCACCCACAAAAGCCGTCTGGGCCCCGTATGCGATGGCGGCGAGCTGCTCGTTCTGATGGCTGCCATACTCGCCCAGTAATCCCTGGCCCGGCTGCAACTGACCCAGAATATGCTGTGCACCCACAGCTATCAGACCTCGCCCTGCAAACTGCTCTGCCTGCAGCTGAGCCTGGGTCACGGCGTGCGCGTGGCGCAATCCCTGGAACTGGTCTGCACCAAATGCTGACTGAAACAACGCAGCCTCAGCCTTTCTATCAAACTGCTCTTGTGCCTCTGCCTCACTGGTGCCATATTCCTGCTTAATGAAGTCTAGGGCGCTTCCACCGCTTGGGTCATACCTACCCCTTTTCTCCGGGGGCTCGCCGCCCCTATCCCTATGGGCCCCGCCGTACTGACCTGGGGGCGGCGGGGGTGGGGCAACCCTCTGACCTTGAGCTCCCTGGGAACCTGGCAAGGTCCCTGCAGGAGGCAATGGGGGCTGCAAGAGAGAACAGGTCAAAGTTTAATGGATGAACTGTGAACGATAGCGCATCTCCACTGGCTTGGTTTAAAGAGAGCCAATTCAAAAAGGACAGAATGAATAGCCAAGTTTGATTTTTATGCTTGACAATGTAATTTTCATCTCATATCATATCAGATAATTATAATTAAAAACAATATAAAGATCAATGTAAGCTTATCATGCATTTTCAACAGAATATGATTTTGTTTATAATTATAAAATTGAACAAAAGAAAGCAAAACTTTGCAGCTTTTTTGACCAGTGGAAATACACTTTTAAAAACATAATATATATACTCAATTGTGTTACAATACTGGTACACAGGTTGTCTTAAAACTTAACTTTTGTTTTGTGGTTGTTTTTTGTTTCACATATGTGGGCGAAATATGGAATCCTCATATTGAGGTAAATCAAACCCTTAGCATACAACAAACTATAAAGGAGAAGTAAAAACTTCACTTACATAGCAGATATCGGGCTGAAATTTCACTACATTTTCAAGACATCTGAATACTCCAAACACCTAACTGTTAAGTGGTTTTGATTCATACCCAAAGCATTGTCTGGACATTGTAGCATGCACAACTGATTATGTGGATTTAAATTGATTTAAGTAATTTACAAAGAACTGGAAATGTATAACAGACACTGATGCCCCCACAACACATGTTTAATCCTTTGCATGTACCACGTAGATACGTATTTTGACGCATTTGTAGTCCCTTACAAAGTTACATTTAATTAAAAACCTTTCTTACTAGATTCAAGTTTTAAAGGCTTCTTTCCAACCCTTACATACTGATGAGCAGCAAACAGCATAAAACCTGAACAGAATGCGAGTTACTCGCAGGCTGTTCTGGTTTTATGATGTTTGCACATTTTCACTTTGCGACTGAGTGGGTAAGGGTTAATCACACACAAATAAAAAATATATTCTAAATGGACACAAACACAGTGGCCATAATACAGCCAAAACTAGTCGCAGTAAAAATTCCTCTCTTTATGATCATAAACACATTGAGGTCAATAGACTGTGAACGATTAGGTGAGATTCACCCAGTAATAAAAGGAATGTTAAAATAAATTTGTGGGGACTATATATTCTTTAGTTGACAAAGGAACAGAATTCCGACAAAACTTGGTGCAGCCAAATTTCTATTTTTAGGATCTTCCCCATATTAAGGTCATTCAACTGTTAATGTTTTTGGTGAAATCCACCTGGTTGTTACAGAGGATTTCAAAACACAAGCCTTGGGACCTACACACGAACACACGGATGAACTGACTGACTGACAATTGCAATGCTTCTTAGCCTCCCCTCAGTGGGGCACAAAAATATAAGTCTCTACTCAGAGTATATCAACAGTGTTTTATAAAAAAAAAAATTATCTGCTCTAAAGAGTCACTTTTCATTAGCTTAAAACATGTATAAATTATTTGTAATAGGATTAAAAGAATCAGTTTTGTTGTACTGTAAACACCATATAATCTCTTCTGGTAATTGAAAGTTTTACTCCTATTTCATGTATATTGATAAAAAGAAAATATCTGTAGACTGCAAGAAATATAGAGAAAAAAATCATTATTCAAGATTGTTTCATAAAATAAGTTTTAAACCATACTGATTTTTTTATATTTAACAAATAAAGCCCTGACATGATATATAGTAAACAAACATAAAACTGTTGTTGGCAGTTTAGAAAAGATAAAGACGACATCTAACAGTGACAGCTACAAATAGTATAACTGAAAGTAACATCAGTACTTAATATCAGTAATTAATGTTTGGGGTATTAAGTTAAATGCAATATATTGTATTTATGTTTCTGATTCATACAAACGCTTGTACTTCTCAATGACTGTCAAACATACAAAATATACTGTAATAAACTACATGAATTACATTGAGAAACATGGCAAAAATTGTGGCTATATTTATAAACATACGAATACATTTTTTTTTATAAAGTGACAATGTTAAATTACAAATAAACTTTTTTCCACGATTTGCACTTTTTTTCTATAACAAAAGAAATCAAATCTTTTAGTTTTACGTATTTAGACTAATGTTATACTAAGCTCTTGACACCATTATTACAAGACTGTTTAAATGAGTCAACATAAAAAAACTTTTTCCAAATTATCTATGAATAGTTTCTCCTGTATTAACATATCAAAGCATCTCTTTTTCTTGGGTTTATACATAAACTTGATTAACCAAATCTGCGATCATGTCTGTCATGAAAAATACAGTTTGGACTTGATCCCTTTACCCAAACAATAAAATACCAAATAGTTAGTTATTACATGACATGGCATGCAATTCCTCTTCATTTGCATAAAAGTATTATTTAAAAAGGAACATGTATATGTTACACACAATAACTATTCCATAATCATGGTATAATAATTGCAAACAAATATAATTAAACTGGTTTTGTTCTAGGACACTCTTCTTTTAATATAGGAAATACACAGAATACACGCAAAAGAATACAATGTAGTTACTAAATACATGTCTTAGTATTGTATTCAGCTGTTTTTAAACCGATCACTAAGTAGGTACTTTTTTTTTATTGTCACATATTTGAAAACCTTTATAGACTTTTGGTTGTTTTACACGTCGCTTTTTACTTTCTTGAGACATTACCAGATAAAACAGTTTTAATTCACAAGATGAGAAATGCATAATGCTTTTGTCAGTTGAATAAGAAGCGATCACAGACAGTGTCTCTCCCACCACAGATGCATTGTTGTTGAAAGGGAACACCGGAACAGTAAGAAATGAATGTTCTATTTTCAAGAGCTTTGTCACAGTAAAACAGATGTCCTCTACCGGGTAATTGTAATCAATGATTTGTGTAACTATAGCAACCACAACTTTGCTATGATTAAAAACTGAAATAACAGGCATATTCCCCATATGGGCAACTATGCACACATTCATCCAGATTTTAATTTTGATTTTTTCTGTAACCATAGCAACCATAATTTTGTCTGACCATAAAAAAGTATATATTTCTCATATGTCCCTCTATTCAAAACCTGATTTGCATCAATCTAGCTTATCTACTGTTGTTGCAGGATTCACATTTTTGTTTTGAACTATTTCTTCAATTGCAACTACTATATTGTCTGACTAAAAACTGACATAACATGCATATTTCCCATGTTGCCCTATATACCATTAACAAGTTTCAATCAACCAAGCTTAAGTACTTTTTTAATTATCAAAGGAACACAGCGACAAACACTCGCACATACAAAATGATGGACACCTACCATTTCTATATAACTTTTGGCAGGGGTATAATAATGAGAGTTTAGTAACTGAATAAATATTGCAAATGAAACAAAGCCTTTTAAGGTCTGGCAATTATGTTAAAATAATGGGCAAAAATGCAAGTAAGGTTTTGTTGGTAAACATAAAACACAATAGTTGCTTTCTCTATGCAATACATTTTTACTAGTTTACAGGTTGGCTTTTTATTTACTACTTTTATTATCAGAACCTGGCTGGTGAAAAAAGGACAAAGTCAAGAAATATATCAACATTAACAATGCTAGTAACAATTGGAGCTTTATATTAAAGGATTATTTCTTATCAGTGCAGTAGGAAGCATGTTTAAAAAGGCAGTGAACTATCAACACAACCACAAACATGGTTGAGCACAACACATTTGAATTTGCTGAACATTAGTGTGTTAGATATTTTGTTTTACACTAAACACCTATTGCCCAGATTGTATTCTGATATAATTCTAAGAAAACATTATCAACAAGTTTAATATTTATTGTATCGCAGCATTATTTCCATAGCCTTAATATTGTTTAAGAACAAGCATTTTATGCTTAGATTTTTGATCTTCATTTTTACTTATTTCACATAATGATGTACAACTCTTGTGAATTCGCTCAGAAATGTAAATTCGCTCCAAAACCTTTTCTTTTAAGTTAAATGCACACAACAGTTTGTCTATCAAACTTCCATTATTTAATGTTCATACTTACTACAACCTATCCTGACCACTTGGATCATTCATTTCATTCTTAGTGATTTCAAATTTGACAAAAATTAAGCTTGTCAACATTTCAAGTATAATGCAGCAGTGACTTAAATAAAATTACACACATACAAGGAAATGATGAGATACACACACATTGTACGACTCGCTAGACAGTCACAGCATGCCAAATGTGGAAAGAGCATATTGATAAATGGTTACTATTCAAAATTGTTTTACAAAAAGTGTAAAACCCTAAGTTAGTAACATGAATACATGAATGACGTGCGATAGGGGTAATCCATTTGCAAGGACAGTGCTCATGAGAAAGAATACTCAATGACAAGAAAACACACATCAGTAAACTAGACTAACGGTAGTATGATATTGATATGTTTGGTGAGAACAGAATCGACAACCTTGATCATCACTAGAAATTAACTACTTGTAAATTTTAAAAGACAAGATGATACGAAGAGAACTTTGGGTGTTAATTTAATGAATATAATCATCTTATATGGTATAAGTATAAGAGCTTATTGAAAAGTAAAACCTATTTTATCTACTTTCTTTCAGCTGTATGAACATTGATCAACAATTAGCGAAACAATAATGAAGAAAAAGAAATCAACTGATTTATTCAAATGCATGATACACTAGAAATACAAATTATGCACTAATTAAAAGTGACAGACATTTAAACACAAGAACTAACTTAGAGTGCATGCTGCGGATGAATTTCAAAGCAAATGAGATCACATTTTGACATTTTCGCAGGAAAATTTAACAGGGTGTCCAGCGCGGTAATAATTGAACAGAAAAACGCTTTTTGACTGTAATTAATTGCATTTTGCAAAGCTGTATGAACATTGATCAACAATAAGCGAAACAATAATGAAGAAATAAGACAAGGGACAAAATTGTCACAAAACCAGGTTTTCATTGTGAAAAAAATCTGATAAAGGGAGAAAACTCAAACTGAACTTTTGAAATGAACAAACAAAATTAACCCCCTTTGTAATTTAAAAAAAAAAAAAATCTATTTTTAGTCGTGGCGACCTTGACATTGGAGATATTGACGTGATTCTTTCGTGCGACACACCGTTTCATGATGGTGAACAAATGTGCCAAATGATTTTAAAATCTCACAATGAATGACATAGTTATGGCCAGGACAAGCTCATTTATGGCCATTTTTGACCTTTGAACTCAAAGTGTGACCTTGACCTTGGAGATATCGACGTAATTATTTCGCGCGACACACCGTCCAATGATGGTGAACAAATGTGCCAAATGATTTAAAAATCTGACAATGAACGACATAGTTATGGCCCAGACAAGCTTGTTCCGCCCGCCCGCCAGCCAGCCATCATTCGCCAATCTAATAACCAGTTTTTTCCTTCGGAAAACCTGGTTGTAAACCTGGTTAAAAACAACTGATTTATTCAAATGTATGATACACTAGAAATAAAAATTAGGCACTAATTAAAAGTGACAGACATTTAAACACAAGAACTAACTTAGAGTGCATGCTGCGGATGAATTTCAAAGCAAATGAGATCACATTTTGACATTTTCGCAGGAAAATTTAACAGGATGTCCAGCGCGGCAATAATTGAACAGAAAAACGCTTTTGACTGTAATTAATTGCATTTTGCAGACATCTTGCTACACAATATTTGGGGAATAAGAAGGCACAATGCAAACCAACTGCAATGAACACATTGGCATGCAATTATGAACTCAATTCATTCAGATCATATGAAGGTAATGTCATACGATGTTCTGTCATTTATCAACATAACTGCTACAAACTACACATTTAGAACTGCATAGGTTGCATTATAAGCATAGCTTAGTATACTTGCAAAGGATGGTTGCTATTATATTAACAAAGAGGGACAAAGAATGTAACATTTCTAAATCACATATAAGATGGGAACCAAAATAATGGGCTTGAAGAAGCATAATACACTCTCTATAGAAATTGCGTTATGATCCTAATCTAAAACAGCCATGTCAAATTATTTACTAGCTTGATAACATATTGGTTCTACCTGTATTAAATGAAGATGATGTGCATTATGATCAACATGAAAATGCCAGTTAGTATTGATATATTGTAATGTGAACCAGCGACCAAACACTGAAAGTAAACTAAATACCAAATATTATTGAAACATGGTGTTTTGCCATTGAATTTGAGGTAATCTGCAAATCAAATGTTTTGGTAACAAGGCGGTCATAGAAATTAAACATGTGTATTTCAGAAGAACATTAAGAGAAGGACTCTAGATACTGTGTTTTTCATCCATTTACAATTTGCATAGAAATTAAACACAACGTCGTGTATTTCAGAAGAAAATTAAGGACTCTAGATACTGTGTTTTTCATCCATTTACAATTTGCGTCATTTTGTTGAATGTGGACATAAGTTTCATTATTGTACAGAATGTGTTCTTACCCAGGTGTTCGTTCTTACCCAGGTGTTCATTTGCTTTGATTACAAGAAACCGTCGGAGACGGGTGATGCTCCCCAAAGTTTTTTTTGTCACAATATTGCACTATATATTCTAGGGATGGGAATCGTATCTGAAATCGGTATCCGGATAACCGTATCCGCTATCCAAATATCCGTATTCTTTTGTATTGTAAGTAAACTACAAAAGTCTTTTACTATCAGCACAACACTGTAAATTCGTTAATTTGCTCTGTTCACGGAAGAACAAACAATATAACGCATTTATATGATTTCTTTATTTAAATTATTTTATTAATAAGAGCAATATCAAAGTCGAAAAATAAGTACACGGTAAGATGGCCCTGTATCGCTCCACTGTTTTTTATGCGAAAAAAAACGTGCAATACGCATGGGTTGAAATGTACTCAAGCATGTGACTTTCTCTTTCAAACCCTCGTCCCACTGGGCGCTTAAAGTTGAAAGGGTGAGCATTTTTATATATGGAAAACGTTACTACGGTGTTAACTAAACAGACTAAAAAGCCCGGGAATCGTCGCACAGGTCCTTTGCTTATAACGTAGGTACATTTATCTCTCTAAAAGATATTGTCATTCTTTCTATTTCACATATTTTTAGATGCTGAAGATCAAATCTACGCATTTGATTTGAAACAGATTCACAAGACCAATAGGAATCAAAATGCCTTAACCCTTTACCAAACGACACATTTTGGACTGTCCCAATTTGAAAGAGGTTGCAGATGACAATTAAATTGTAATGGAATATGAAGGAAATGATCAGGTGAGGTAGAAATAATTGTGATAAAAGGAGACATTGCTTAGCTACAAACCCGTTAAATCCTGTTAGTGTTTGGTTAAGGGTTAATAATGTCTGGTTCCTTCTTAGAGCCTTTCACACATTTATAACAAATACAATAGTAGCATCTTTCTTTGTAAAGAAGAATCTCAAAATATTATTAACAACCCACACATTCCTAAGACCAACAGGCCTGAGAATATTATGATAATCTAAAGATTATTTCTTTATATGAATAGATGTATTTAATTAAGTAATACATTTGACTTCTAAGATCAATTCATAACTTATATTAAGAAAATTATAAAATGGTCAGAAATATATATGGATCATTGAGCAATTGAAAATCATATCCACAATTCATGAGTCACGATTCACAAATGGAACAATGAATCATTAGTAATTAAAAAGCAGCCTATACGATAGTTAAGAACATTGCACTTCATTAATTTCAACCGCTTCTCTTGGATACAAAGTTTGAGTTTACCATGCAGTATCATACATTGACTTTTCTTGAAATAATTATGTTCATGGAAGTTGTGTTTTTAAAATCAATATGATATTATTAAACTGGTTTAAACACTACAAAAAAGACATGAAATTAACATGTCATGCGAAATATTTTTATCCGGATATATGGTCACTTTCGACATATTTAAATAAAACCAGACTGTTTTCAGTTTATAAGAAAAACATGCATATCACATGTTCTTACTTCAATTCCTTTGTAAGCAGTCACCATCTGATCTTAAATGGCACTAAATTACAGGGTTTTATCTCATGTTTACAAGATGTTGTTGGTCACAGCCACACGGCCGCAGTAATCTCCCCTGGTAAAAATCAATCAGTTTTGTGATCCCCGGGGCAGGGTCAAATTTGAGCCCAGGGGAATAATTTGAACAAATTTGGTAGAGGACTATTAGATGCCACTACATACCAAATTTAGTAGCCCTAGGCTCTATAATTATGAACAAGAAGATTTTTAAAGTTTGCACAAAAAAGGCCTTATTTAAGCATATGTTCATTTGTGTGACCCCCGGGGCAGGGTCAAATTTGTCCCCAGGGACATAATTTGAACAAACTAAGTAGAGAACTATTAGATGTCACTACATACCGAATTTGGTAGAAATAGGCCCAATGGTTATGGACAAGAAGATTTTTAAAGTTTGCAAAAAATAGGCCTAATATAAGCATAATTATGTTCAATTGTGTGACCCCTGGGGAACGGTCAAATTTGATCCCAGGGGCTTAATTTGAACAAACTTGGTAGAGGACTATTAGATGTCACTACATACCAAATTTGGTAGCCCTACGCCATACGGATATGGACAAGAAGATTTTTAAAGTTTGCACAAAATAGGCCTTATTTAAGCATATGTTCAATTTTGTGACCCCCAGGGCAGGGTCAAATTTGACCCCAGGGGCATAATTTGAAGAAACTTGGTAGAGGACTATAAGATGTGCCAAATTTGGTAGCCCAAGGCCCAATGGTTATGGACGAGCAGAAATCTGCGTTCGCGCTGCATGTCAAACGTTTTGTTTAATTATCTGTGCATGTGATGAATATTATGAAATAGCATGAAAAGGCAAATGTTCTAACCAACCGAAGGCAGACTTAGTTTTCGTAAAGGTTACTCGTGTATTTATTATTTAAGCAAATTTTCAATTTTGTGACCCCCAGGGCAGAGTCAAATTTGACCCCAGGGGCATAATTTGAACAAATTTGAAAGAGGTTCGCCCCAGGAACATTCCTGAGAAATTTCATCAGAATTGGACCTGTAGTTTAGGAGATGTTTAAAGAAAAACTTAACGCACGCACGCACGTTGGACACAGGACCATGACATAAGCCCCGCTGGCCTCTGGCCAGTGGAGCTAAAAACTACAGAGTAAAAAAACACACACACAAAACCAGCATACTACGATATATACATTGTACATATATTAAATACATTCAATTTAAATTTCATTTTTATTCGCTAAGATTCAATGACCTAAGGTTCTTTTTCATGAAAATAATTGCATGGACTAAGTCGCTATTTATTCTGTTCCTTAGCTTGGTAAGTACCAAGCCGGCCGACGAGAACATGCGCTCAGACGGAACCGATGTTGCCTGAACTGCCAGAATACTTCGGTAGTGCGTTCAGTTACAGCGAACGTTCGCCAATGATCGATCGTTTCTGATTCGGTCTTATTGAACGACTGGTTTCGCTAGCGAACCACCTCCCGAGAGGGTTCGCTTCGGTTCACGAAAGTTCGCTGCAAACCAAGCGTTCAACAGCGAACGATAGCGAACATTCGCTGTAACTAGCGACATATGTCAGATTGGGAAATCGCGATTCATTACGATTATAAATGTTTAGAAATTCACAAAAATATCTTGCAGTAATCGGTTCAAAAGATTGTTAATACAACAATAATGACAAACACAACTTTTTAATACTCTTTTTTTATAACAGATAAATCATGATTAACCAATTGAAAAACTTTTATTTGATTGGGCAGAGATAATTTTTCCATACTGTTGCACCCGTCGATTGAAGCCAAGTAGCCAATTGGTGTCACTTATCGGGAAGTAAGGATCATAAAACAAAACAGGGAGGCGCAAGTTGGCAATTATGCAACTCAGCCATTATCACCCAGGTGATCGGGAACTGGCAGGGGCACTCCCTGAGCAACAACCAATTAACGGATAAATGTCAGTCTGTCAACGATGAGGCACATAGTGTGCATAACACAAGGGGTAATATCGTTTAATCAAATATTCGGATCCTCTTTTACAATTCTGATACTTGACCAGTATTCGGATATCCGGATAATCGTTACCATCCCTAATATATTCAGATAAAAGGAAACGTCTTGAGGGCACAGTAGTTGGGGGGACAAGAATTTTTTATAGAAAATTTCAAAGGGCCATTACTCTGTGAAAAATCATTCGACCAGAACCCGCAGATAATATGTAAATCTCCTCTTGGTAGTGAAGCTTCCCATAAAGTTTCATTGAATTCCGTTCATTAGTTGCTGAGAAATAGCCCGGACACAAATTGTGCACGGACAGACAGACGACGCGGCGACTTTATGCTCCCCCCAAAATAAATTTTGGGGGAGCATAAAAAAAGCAAACTTTGCCATATGTGTTTGTTAATAGCCTGACTTTACATGGGAAAGGACTGTGTCTAGATTTATAAACTAAAATATTTAAGTAATACATCGTGCGTATATAACAAATAAACATAAAAATAATAAGAGTTTTAAGACATCAAGCTGAAAACCTTGTCCTTAAAAAGCAAACCATTAAAAGTGAAAGAGTAAAAAGAGAATACTGTATGGTTATATTAAATAAAATCACACATTATTATTTGCATAACAAAATCATGGCCCTAAAATTATAATATCAGAAACTAGTGTCCATTTAGAGGTGGTAGTTTTAAACAAGGAAGGATATTTTAGAACACAATTGTAATAAAAAAATTGTGTAATATAGACTTAACATGACAAAAAAGTTGTAAGACAGAGCATATATGACAGGAATAAAATTCCAATCAAATATATGACAGTAACAATCTTATTGGAAGTACCCATTTATAAGATAAAAAATAAAGGATGAAACTTCATTGGATATAATATGGAGAAGCTGGTAAAGTTTTAATAACATTTTAGACGACTTAACAGGATGAAGTTGTAATGTATATACAAATGTCTAGCATGCAAAACTTGGCCTAATGAATATCCAGGAAGTAACTTGCATGTTTGATATAACATTCAATGAAACAATCCAGTGCAAAAAAAATTAAGCCAACATACAAAAAGAAAACTAGGAAGGTGTTAATTTACACAGGAAAACGTAAACAATTCTACCACAGCTGCAAACAGATGAAAATACAAGGATGATGTGAACCATAGCACTTTTTGTGCAACTGTACAAATAAAGATATATTTATTTACTGTATCTTCAAAGCTAACAATGTTGATAAATGAGGACTACAACTGGTGTCAAAGATTAAAATTAGGTAATGTCAACTGCTACACAGGTGAACAGGTGGATTTGATGGAATTAAGAAAGTACTGAGGGTTTTACTTCCTAAAACAGATTGGAATCATCAAGAACACTGGTTACATGTATATACAAATTGCCTTTTCACCATGGTTTTGCAGAGTCAAATAGAAATCTAATTTCATTTAAAACACCTTACAATAATAAACAAGATGTGTTTGTGAAACACTATGTCCGCCCATATATTTGACCTTTTGACCTTGAAGGATGACCTTGACCTTTCACCACTCAAAATGTGCAGCTCCATGAGATACACATGCATGCCAAATATCAAGTTGCTTTCTTCAATATTGCAAAAGTTATGGCAAATGTAAAAGTTTGACGCAACCAAACCAACTAACAAACCAACAGACAGGGCAAGACAATATGTTCCCCAGTATAGACTGGGGGACATAAAAATAGTTTGTCCTTAGTTTTTATTGATGAAATTCGTCACAACAGTTATACCGTAAATGGTTGTACTTTTTCTCAAATATTCCTTTTGTTTGTTTAAGTTGCATAAGAGTTTTTACAAGTGCTAAATTAAGTGGTCTTGAAACATTATACATTGTTTCTCTTTTTTATTTACCTCTGTCAGATTTCATATGTTACTTAAAAGTTTCATAATACTTTTCAAATATTATAATACAAAACATTGTCTCTAAAATCCACATTTGATATTGCATTCTTTAACAAAGTGGGCACACAACATAAACATTTCCAGTAGGTGTTGAACCAATGCAAACCCTCGAATCCGAGACAACACATAATAATGTCAAGCTGAAATAGCTGCAATCTACAACAACATCACTTTTCAAGATGTGCAAAAGCACAATTCTCATCCACGGCAAGTAGTAAGCATACAGGGTTATCAGAGGGGGGTTATGCTAGTAACAGGTTACACTGTAATAAACCATAGGCTAACAACTACCAGTACATATACTTGTATTGTTGTTGTGAAGCCTTTGTGAGACAAGACTTAGTGGCCTATTTACTGTTTAAATACATCTCAGTTTGAAACGTGTCAATTATTAAATTAGGTGATGAGGTAAACGTTTACACCAGTGTGTTTAAACTGTTTCACACATGCTCTTAATGCTTCATAATAAATATAAATTAACATAAACATTAAAAAAACAACATTTTTTTTTATCTGAAAGTTACTCCATTGATGCTGCTGAGTTGTTATAAGAGTCTCAGTTGAACCCTTTACTTTTCTAAATATTGTGACTAAGAACAATTATGAAAATAATATTTTAAAGTATATTCAACACTTGAGGAACATTTAACACTTACAAAGAATGTATGAAATTATTGCTGCACTAGATAATTCCGCAACCATCACCATTGTAATTGTACAAGCTTTCGTAAATAAGTAGCGATAGAGTAAACATTGTAATTACATGCAATTGCATGTCCTTCTACAAAACTTACACCCTTGATAAACAGTCTTCACTTGTTTTATAGAATGATGCTATAATGCATACACAATAAATATCAAATCGATTAAAAGATGGTGAAAAGAAAGATGGCTGCAACACCTATGGAAGATTCAAGATACCTTGAACTGTAGGTTAATTTAAAGAAGTTTATAACAAATGTTACTGTAATCAAGAATTGATTAACACAGCTGCATCCTTTAGCTGGGTGAGTTTGCTTCATAAATTACTTATATGATTGGCTTGTATAAAATCCCCTCAGTATGAAGTAAAGAACAGTAAATGTAAACTACGCATAAAAGAAATCATACATTATGTGAAAAATAAAAAATAATGCTTCTAAAACCTGAGATACAAAGTGGATAACTTTGCCTTTGTTTAAGTATCAACTGAAAACTGCCATTTTGAAAGCTTCATTATTACATTAAGCATTTTTTTTAATATGAAAAAAAGCTAGTCAGAGTGTATATGGTACACAAGTATTTGTTCTACCAAGCAAATAATATATCAGATCTATTTATTGTCTAATCACTTGTGTTCCCTGCTGAATACACAACACAAACTAACAATCTTAGGATAAATGTGAGAAGGGCAAACAGTTCACTTTAAGAATCACTGCAACAAATTACTGGCATGTTTGTGTAGGATAACTATGGTTCATTTAGTCTTTATTTATTCCTAAATAGTTAATTAAAAAAATATTTAACTCTTTATAACCTTGACACAAAATATGAGATAGCTGTATTTTCACATTAAATATCAGCTTAATAATTACTCTTGTACCAACATGAGGACAACATGGACTTATCAACAACTGTTATACAGTTCTGTATGACATTTATATTGATACTGATTAAGATTTTTTTAAATACAAAAAATAAATGTAATGTATGTAGCTAACTACAAATTTAAATTAAAAAGTGATATGATATACCTGTATCACAAGCAAATACTACTTAGAAATGAGTGCTTTTGAAGTAAGAAACTGTTGTTTTAATCAGTTTGGTTAATATGGCATTTTAATTATAAATATAAACTCAGTGTGTCCGAAGGCAGGCACCCATCCTGGCTCGTATAGCACAGACCTACCGCATGCATTATCATACACATGGGACAATATAGAAAATAGAGTAACATGAAAACTGTCTTGAACAACAAAAAACACAGTGAAATCCTGTTGATACTACAAAGACCTGTCAAATTTTTCAAGGAGGTTTCCAATCTATGCCTAAAATGTCACACACCATGATTCTTTTGTATTTACATAACGGTAACACACTGAATAGCAAATCAAACTGCTTTTAGCTTATATAGTAGATTTGTATTCACAAATTTAAATGAAATTAAATGTATTTAGATGTTTTTATTATTATTTTTTTCACCATTAAAAAATATTTGGATAAATAATTTTTATCCGAATTCCTACCTCATAGTATATATAACCACTCTTGTTATCATCTTTATTAAACATAAAGGTGATATAAATAATAAATATCTTATTAATTCACTAATACATTTGTTTTACCCTGTTCAAATTTTTATTTTATAAACCTTTTAAAAATGTTTAACATATTTAAAATGTACTGACGTTGGAAGACTTACTTATTTTTAAATCCTTATACGAGATACTGAATACCAACAACATCTTATCTATTTCATTTTATTGATAAACCTTTTTAAATATTGAAATTGAAATACAGCAGACGAGTTGGTAAAAAAATTGAGCCAAAACATGCATGTTTATAAACGTCTGAGGTTGTGCATGTTAAAAAAATATTTTTTTTTTGGAAATCATCAATATTCTTTTTATTTTTTTAAGTATATATAACGTGTACAGTTGAAACATTTTCAATTTGTTCCACAAGCCTGCTGTATTCAATTAAATACTGTGCATAGGCTAAACAGGGGATAAAGAGTTGCTGTTGAATAGAACCCCATGAAAACTACAGCCTCATTATTCAGTTAGGTTAGTTTAATACTTTCAACATGAAATATCAATAGGAAAAGAATCTTGTAGTGAAAATTGCAACATGCCAACATAGGAATTAATTTATACAGCTAGAACAAAGTCATTTATACAACAAGAAACTTAAAACTGAACAATTACTTCAAACACATACAGTTAAATTGAAAGTTAAAGGACTTTTTATATGAACATAAAGCTTAACACAGCAAAGCCACAGTTAAATAAATAAAACTTAGAGAAAACACCTAATTCTATGTCCTTATAAATGTAACAAACTGACATGCAGTCTTATGCGAGATGATTCTCTTTCATCTGTATATAAGAAAGTTACAAAGCAACCTAAGTACATTAAGGATATTAAAACAGAATCTGACATTACTTTAAACACAATTTTAAAGAGAAGCAACTGATATTCACTCATAAATTTGGCACTCAATATAGTAATGAAATCTTTGCTTATTAGGTACTTATAAATAAATGACCATTTAAATAAAAGCACACTAACAACTTTCCATGATTATTAATATAGGACCTGCATTGTTGACAAAAACTACTGTTAAATAACAACACATAAAACCATACAGTTGGAATTAAAGCCTTGTAAAATGAATGCTTGAATAAGTAAACAGATCAATTCAGAACAATGACTGTATAACTGATGATTAAATAAAAGCAAACATAAAAATATGAGGCTAGATCTGGGATAATGGGGCTTAATACACGTGCGTAGTGTCATCCAAGAATAGCCCATTCAATTGCACAGGGTAGTCAGGGACAATACTTTGTTCACATGCATTAAGCCCCATTGTCCCACAGTAAGGGTTCAATATAGCAATTATGAATGCAAATTGTATAAATTCAGCTGAATATGCTGCTGAGATAATGACAACATTACATCCCAAGATCACTACATACCCCTCATCCCACCCCTCCCAACCCTGGCACATGTCCAGCAACTCTTTGCCCCTCTAGCCTGCAGACCAAGGTCTGACACACATACCTGCTTCATGTCAGAGGGCGGTTTGAAACGGTTATCAGTCTGGCTGCCACGGAAACTGCCACCCTTCACGGCCTGTGGGCGCTTACTCTGGCCTTCTTGATTGTATCTGAAGAGTAGGGGCACACAGATTGTTGTTTTTTGTTACATTGGTGAGACATTTAAGTTTAATACTTCCATGTACTTTCATAAACAATTTTTGTTGGATTTCTTGGGAAATTTTGGTTTAAAAGATGGGATATTTCACACCAAAGTCTTTATAGATATAATAAGCCCGAAAAAGAATTGTGTTCGCCTATTAATAGTAGAAAGGCGTTTCAAGTATAACTAATGTACAAAAACATGTGTCACCTTTGTCTAGAGAACTGTTAACTGATTTTGTTTTCCAATGCAGATATTGACTTAATAAACAAAGGTGCCCTATAGATTGATTCTTGGAAGTCTGTTTAGTTTTATAGAATAAACACTTATTACTTAAGTATAGAAAAAGCATCTTTTGATAAAACTGGAAGGCTTTTATGTTCTCTTATATGTATAACCAAACCCCATGAATTTTAAGCATTAAGTTGTATAATTTACAACGTGTAACACTTAACAATTAAGTAGCAATTTTTTATCCAAACTGTGCCCAATTAAATCTTTTGTTGTATGTACGGTCATAAAAGTCTCATTCCGCTTTTATTAATCTTAATTACATTTAATAAAATCTAAATTCTATGGATATCTTATTTGTGTAAATTTCTAGAACAAGTTATCTTACTGTTCAACCAATATCGTTGCCTTTTCTCTGGGTAGCTCCTCAAATTCAATGTACTCGAAGTTTTCGTCATTCTCAGGTGGGAGTTTGAAGTTAGCCTTCATGTCCAGAACAGCTTCCTCTGGAACGTATTTACCTACAATTCATTTGAAAATGCTGCATTAAAACTTAAAGAATGAGCCAAGCACTGACAGCTCAATGTGAAAGTGGAAAACATTGGAAAGGCAGAGCCAAGGTTGACATGCAGAAATGCGTATTTACCTATTCTAAAATGCAAAACAGACTCAATAAATAAAACATTTAATGAGCAACTTCATATGTTTTAAACTACCACCAACAATCTTAAAAACATTTTGTAAAGTGATTGAAACTGAATCTTAAAAAAAATGGCGGCCTTTCTATAATTTCTTAGAAAGAGTTCCCCACACTTCCAGAAAGGTCACTTCATTTGCTACAAGCCAACTCAGTTACTCCACAAACCGTCTTCATATGTTCTTTTGTCTGATCTTCTCTTCAGCTCTGAATCGTCTGGGACCAAGATGGCTGCCTTTCGGATGAAACCCTTGAAATTCCTCATCTTCCTGCGTCGAGCAGACGGGTACACATTCGTCTGATCCAGGATGAAGTTGCGCTTCTTCTTGCTGGCTGTTAATGATGTAGTCAAACAGGGGCATGATGAAACTTTCAATGAAAACTAATTATTGCTTGTAGCAACTTGGAAGATAATCAAATATACACTTACTTTAAACTCCTCAAATCTTATAAGAAAACTCACTGTACTTGTTACATAATAAGGTAACTTACAACTAATATTGACAACTTTTGTCATTAATTTACTTCTTGGACAATTTGTAAACTCAAAACGCCTTTTTAATGACACACCAATACGACATACCGATTTCAAATAGCTTGTTCAAGCACTTTGATGCCTTGTCGATCAGCACATCCCATCGGCCATGGTAGTTGTTCTTCCTGGGCAAGCCCATCACCTTCATCTTATCTATTAGCGTGTCAGTACCAATGATGTTGAATCGCTTGTCAGGATTCTGCTTCGCTTTGTTTATGCCCCAAGTGGTCTTCCCTGAGCCAGGCAATCCGATTATCATGATCATCTGAAATAGACAGGACAGTTAAAAGATGAGCTGCGCTCTGGAAAAAGGGGGGCTTTATGCAAATGCGTTAGGCGCCTGCCCAGAAACTTTCCGCTTTTATGGTAATTGCCATCACAACCAAGTCTCTATTTAGTAACAAGAGCACCGCATAACGGGTGCCACGCTTGGCTGCAAAAGCTTGTCAGATTTATTTTTTTTGAGGTTACAGTGATCTTGACCTCTGACCTAGTGACCCAAAAATGGGTGTGGCGTGTGGAACTCATCAAGGTGCATCTACATAGGAAGTTTCAAAGTTGTAGGTGGAAGCACTTTGATTTTAGAGCCAATGTAAAGGTTTTATCATGGCAGACGCCGGACAGCGGACGACAAGCTGGCTATGACAATACCTCCGGTTTTCTCTGAAAACAGCCGAGCTTAAAATATGTATCTAAGTGGTAAAGGGTTAAACTACTATGGACTACAAAGAAGAGACACTGCTCTCCTGCAAGCATTTCCCCTGAGTTTGATGGTTCCACTTAAATTTTTTTTGCACAATCCATCAAATAGTAAAGGCACACTTCAGTACACAAATTTGCACAATGTAAGGTTGAACAGACAAGTTAAAAGCTCCTCAATTTGTGGGTGCATACATTTTGATGGACAAGTGCAGTTTTATGCCTATATAAATTTTGTCATGTGGGTGAATAAATATGAAACCAGGGCTGCTTATATTTTACCTCGCAAGCCGACTTGGAGGCTGGTGGTTTCAGACCTCGCACTCTCTCCTGCTGGGGAAACTGCATGATGTACAGGAAGCCAGGGGCAGGGGGGAACCATGGGGCCTGCTGACCAAAGTTCACCTCAAACCTGCAAGAAAGTTTAATGTGATAGATGTGCATATAATAACAAGGGCCTTGCTCTGAAATATTGGGTTTGATGCAAGTGCATTATATGTGATCCCAAATAACTCAGTGCAGTCTGCACAGGCTTATCAGGGACTACACTTTCCACTTTTAAGGAACTTTCCATTTAAATGTATTCTCTTTGTAACGAAAATCCAGTCTAGGTATTGTACCTTATGAGCCTATTAATCTGGATTGACACATAACAAAAATGCCTAAAGCCCTGTTTTCCCAAAAATGAGGCTCAAATGTGATAACAGCGCAAACACAAATATATTTGTATAAAAACGAAGTATTTCAAGACCTTTTAAGAGGCACCAAACCATGTAACAATTCAGAGGAAATCAGAAATATATTATCAAACACATAAACTACTTTATATATTTTTTGCATTTGAAAACAAGGTAATAGCAAAGTTATTTTATTCAATATCTGCGGGAAAAAAGCATTTTACATACCGTATATTTTTGGTGAGGATGTGTGGAAACAAGGCCTGCTCCTTCTTGCCCACCTGGAAGTTGCGCAATGGGTGGGCTACACCCAACCATCGCCCGTTCTTTGCGTAAGACATGTTGGGCGGATTTGATTCCAGGTCCAGAAGACAGCCAATCACATCACCGATGCCAAACTTCTCTCCGTAGTTCACAAACTTACAGTTGGTAGAAAACTTGCCTGTACCGCCATAGCCAAAGGAGTCTGGTTCTTCACCTGAAAATGAATATCATCACACATTTTTATTGCAGTCTGAATATTTGCTTGTTTGGATATTGTATAACCAGTTTGCAGCTTTTCATCAAAAGATATAATCATGAATGTGAAGTTCTCTCTTCAGGCAAATGAAATGTGTTAATTTTTGATTTCCTATATCCAGATGTTTATTGCATAATAGTGGACTGAGAAAGTGTTGCAGTGACTGGAATTCGGAAAAGACAGCACAGCGGTGCTGTCATTGGCTAGGGAAGCCTAAACATTAATCGGTCATGAATTAAATGTCCGCCCGGAGGACTTTAGACTGGTTAAGAACAGTGTCATTTATCAGAAGTTAGCATCAAAATATGCTCTATTCTGCATTTCTGAGAAGCCTAGTCCATAGATCATTCAAACAGTTAGAATGTATAGGAGATTAATAAATGATTGCACACTTAATATTATGTACGTGAATTGTAAATGAACACAAACATTCATTGGAAAAAAATAGTTGATACACTAGATAAAGAGTTAAATGTACCATCATGTTTTATATTTAATACTATGTTCAACAGCCTTGTTAATATTTATACTAGTGTAAGATCTGCTGAATGTGAGAGAACGTACCAAGTTGAAATGAAGTGTAGTCCATAGACCAGCCCACTCGTATGATGTGTGGGTCCTCTTCCTGGTGGTCGTCACCAAAGTCCACCTCCAAGGCCTCTGTCAACTTGCACTCATAGTAGGCCTGCAAATAGATGGGCGTAATGCATGTGCCTACAGTATCGTCCCAGATTAACCTGCACAGTCCACAGAGGCTAATCAGGGACACTTCTTTTGCCTTAACTTGATTTTTGCTCTGAAGAGACTTGTTGAAATGCAAAATTCCATACAAGTTGAAGGTGTCACCCCTACAGACTCAATCATATAACACCTCCAAAAACACAAATTTATCAAAACTTACCAGCTTCAGCTAAAACAGGAATAAATGAAAACCTATTTTCGAAATCTTTAAAACCCCATTACCAATGCCTTTAAAAAAATTCTTTCATGGGTCTTCATTATTACAAGGCGTCAAATATTGCTCATAACCCTTTACCAATAAGATACGTATTTTGACGCATTTGTAGTGCCTTAGAAGGTATAATGTAATTAAAGACCTTTTTCCTTAGATTCTAATTTTAAAGCTTCCATTTTCAACCCTAAGATACTGATGAGCAACAAACAGCATCAAACCTGAACAGACTGCGAGTTACTTGCAGGCTTTTCTGGTATTATGCTGTTTGCACATAGTCATTTTCACTTTGCTTCTAAGTGGGAAAGGGTTTAAATTACATTTTCTGCTAGTATGTTTTGCACATCTGTTCAACCAATAAGCATGTTACGCACCTTTCCACGCATGATTCCGTGGGTACAGCGCACACCAGACCAGCAGAAGCAGAAGCCAGGGGGGTTCACCAGTGGCTGGGCATCATACCTGAATTATTAAATAAGCCACATTTTGGCAAAACAGAGCATGTGCGTAAAGTGTCATCCCAAATGAGTCCAGGCAAATCAGGGACTACACTTTCGGTGTATATGGAATATTTCATTTTAAGGAAGTCTCTTCTAAACTTAAATACAGTTCAGACGGAAAGTGTATCCCTTATTGGCCTGTGAGGACGGCACAGGCTAACCTGGGAATACACTTTACGCAGATGTGTTTAGCCCAGTTTTCTAAAAAAAAAAGCTCAAATAAGTATACGTCTGATCACATATATTATTTGAAAATCCATAGTAAAATTGATTTTGATTCAATAGATAAGAGGTATAGGATAACACAATTTACGACGGCTCATTAGAAAACAGAGGTACACACATGTGACAACCATCAGCAGTGTTATTAAACTCAGGGTAATGACAGAAAATTTAAATACACTTTGCAGTTCTATTAATATTCTGTTACTATTTTGCTCATGAATGATTTAACTATATGGGTCTATACACATTATTTTAAGCAGTGAGTGAAACCATTTATGACCACAGGATCTTGATAAGATTTTAGTTAACAGAAGGCATATACATAAATTTCACACTCAAATTAACGCATTGCAATGTTTAAGTTTCAGGGAAGAATAACTTTGCTTATAAAGTCTGTAGTTACAATAATAATGTCACACAAAAATCCAAGATAAAACAGAGCACTTGTGTAATCTTTCACTTAGGACAACAAAAATCGCACATGCAGCGCGTGACATCATAAGGAACAAAGCATTTTAAAAGGTTAGGATACACCTTCAGACAATGTTTTGTCTACAAACAGACTGACTGACAGATATACATCCATGGTATTTCCAGTTTACCACCCTTAACTTCTAAAAGAGGAGTATAAAACAAGAGCTGTCACCATAGGATGACTTATGCCCCCTATAAACGCTTGATAGAAGTTATGAGCTTTTTTCGAAACCTTGTGAAAGGCCTTGTTTATATACACATGCATACCAAATATGAAAGTTATATCTCAAGGAACATAGAAGTTATGAGCATTTTTCAAAACCTTAACACAGATTTCGAAACCTAAACGCGGACCCTAACTTCAAGGTCAAGGGGTCAAAATTTTTGTGCGTATGGAAAGGCCTTGTCCATATACACATGCATACCAAAAATGCAGGTTATCGCTCAAGGGACATAGAAGTTATGAGCATTTTTCGAAACCTAAACGCAGATTTCGAAACCTTAACGCCGACCCCAACTTCAAGGTCACAGGGGTAAATTTTTTTGTGCGTATGGAAAGGCCTTGTCCATATACACATGCATACCAAATATGAAGGTTATATCTCAAGGGACATAGAAGTTATGAGCATTTTTCGAAACCTAAACGCAGATTTTGAAACCTAAACGCGGACCCTAAGTTCAAGGTCAAGGTCACAGGGGTAAATTTTGTTGTGCTTATGGAAAGGCCTTGTCCATATACACAGGCATACCAAATATGAAGGTTATATCTCAAGGGACAAAGAAGTTATGAGCATTTTTCAAAACCTAAACGCAAAGTGTGACAGAAAGACGGACAGACAGTCCGATCACTATATGCCCCCTTTTCTTCGAAAGGGGGCATAAAAATTAGATTTAAAGAAAGGAAGATAACTCCTATCCAGGATTTGCAAACAGCCATTTCTTAGAACTGTCCAGTACAGTAAATAAATCAATACCATTAATCACATAACGCCCGATTGTTCACCATCATGTCTTACCCGTTTTCGTCAATGACCAGATTGAGATCAGAGTTATAGTCGTCCAGCATGACGACACTGTCTTCTCCAGTGATATCATCCTCTAGCTGCTCCACTCCATAGGCACCATACCTGGGCAGAAGTAACAAGACATGTGGAGTTTTCTTTATGTGGATTATTTTCAGGGTGTGATATAAGAACCACTCATTATCTTCCTGGGTAACAATACGTAGTGCACATATGCCAGTAATAGACAACTAAGAAAAGTTCAAAAATGAGGACATAAAAGCCTGTATCATAACCATAGAAACCTGACCATATTCAGAAATTAAACATCACACACATTGATTTTGATTCATTAAATATTAAAGAGTAAGACTAGAAATGGCGCGGCAGAGGCCGACGCGTATCCCCACGCTGAATGTTTGACCTAGGTGTGCCCCAGGGTTGGTAATGGGGCCATGCATAGCTGAGATTGACCGTATTGTCATAAGAGAAGTTCATCATCAATTAGAAGTGAATTGGTGTAGAAATGAAGAAGTTATAGTAAAAGGCAATTTTGGGCGGGTGTGATATATGTGGGCAGGGCGCCCCAGGGTTGGTAATTGTGCCATGCATAGTTGAGATTGACCGTATTGTCATAAGAGAAGTTCAGTATCAATTTGAAGTGAATCGGTGTAGAAATGAAGAAATTATAGTAAAAGGCAATTTTGGGCGGGTGTGGTCTATGTGGGCGGGGCCCCAGGGTTGGTAATGGGGCCATACATAGTTGAGATTGACCGTATTGTCACAAGAGAGGTTCAGTATCAATTTGAAGTGAATCGGTGTAGAAATGAAGAAATTATAGTAAAAGGCAATTTTGGGTGGGTGTGGTCTATGTGGGCGGGGCCCCAGGGTTGGTTATGGGGCCATGCATAGTTGAGATTGACCCTAATGTCATAAGAGAAGTTCAGTATCAATTTGAAGTGAATCCGTGTAGAAATGAAAAAATTATAGTAAATGGATTTTTTTGGTGGGTGTGGCCTATGTGGGCAGGCGCCCCAGGGTTGGGATTGGGGCCATGCATAGTTGAGATTGACCCTAATGTCATAACAAAAGTTCAGTATCAATTTGAAGTGAATCCGTGTAGAAATGAAAAAATTATAGTAAATGGAATTTTTTGGTGGGTGTGGCCTATGTGGGCGGGGCGCCCCAGGGTTGGGAATGGGGCCATGCATGGTTGAGATTGACCGTATTGTCATAAGAGAGGTCCAGTATCAATTTGAAGTGAATCGGTGTAGAAATAAAGAAGTAAATGTAAAATAACCTAAAAAAATGAGTGATAATTTCTGACGCGGCCCCACCCCAACCGCTATAACTTTTGACCCAGGGGTCAGATCAAAATTCCAAATAGTGCAGGGTCGCACATATGCTCATAGCTACCATGTGTGTAAGTTTCAAGGTTCTAGTGCTTTTAGTGTAGGAGGAGATAGTGGCCAGGACGGACGGACAGACGGACGGACGGACGGCGGAGATAACCACAATATCCCCACCTTTTTTTAAAAAAGCGTGGGGATAACAAGAATGGTGCATCAACATCTTCCTAATTATTATCAAATTGGTTTCTAGTGTATTTTGATACACATCTTGAGTTAAACTTTTACAGTTAAGAAAGGCTTCATAAATCACACTACAGATTACAATGAAAACATGATTCAATGGAAGTCAACATCACAATGTGCAGCCCAATGAAGTCAGTACATCTCTACAAAGTTATTAAGCAAATTTCTTACTCATGATGAAATTGTTTTCCAGTTTATCTTGAAATCATTTCAGACAAGCTCTGTAAACCACACTTAATCAAAATAATTCAATTGAAATAAACCACACAGTGTTCAGCTCAATGTAATCCGTACATAGCTACCAAAACCTCACAAAGTTCAGCCCAATGTACATAATCAATAGCTACCCTGCAGCAATTAAGCCTTGCATTCCTTGCAACCCCTGCAAGCTCTGTAAACTCTGCAAAGCCAACTCCTGCTGCATCTTCTTCTTGCTCTCAGGGGTGGGGGACTGGGGAGGGGGCGTCGCCTGCTGGGGTAGGGCCATTCCCGGGGGCAGAGCCATCTGGAACCCCGCAAATCCGGCTGCCTGAAGTAGTTTTAAAAAAAAATTGCTTTATATTTTACAGTCTTTGTCTTTTGAATAGGGGAAAAATATCACAATAAACAATTAAATTTGAAAAAAAGGGACATCATTTATCTGATTATAAATAACAGTATTCCAATTGTTTATAAGTGAATTATAAAGAGTAATGAATTATATCACTGTATAATAAACTCAATAAACCAATTATTGATTTTAAACAAAATGTTTAATTTTGGAAAAATTTTGGTCAGATTTGGGGAATAAAATTTAACTTTTTGCAATTTGGAAAAAAAACACTAGCCTGCAGTTGCTGACTGTACTGGCTCAAGTGGGCGGGTAGTCCGGTCGTGACCTGTTGGGCTTGCAGGCCAGCCAGTTGGGCGTTGGCAAGGTTTGCCACCTGCTGACTGTACGCACTCTGAGAAAGCCCGGCCTGTGCAAGCTGGGCCTGGGTCCCGCCCATTGCTGCCACTTGGGCGCCTGCAGCAGAATGGGGCCACTCTTGATGAGGAATAGAAAGTTGAAAATCATAGAACTCATTGGAATAAACATTCAATTCATAGTAAGAGATCTCTTGATGAGGAATAGAAATGTGAGAATCATAGCACACATTTATACAGATATTTAAATCATAGTAAGAGATCTCTTGATGAGGAATAGAAATGTGAGAATCATAGCACACATTTATACAGACATTTAAATCATAGTAAGAGATCTCTTGATGAGGAATAGAAATGTGAGAATCATAGCACACATTTATACAGACATTTAAATCATAGTAAGAGATCTCTTGATGAAGAATACAGTCAATCTTGTATTCAAAGACCACAAAAGGGAGTAACCAAAAGTGGTCTCTTAATAAAAAGGTCTTTTGTTTTTTTCCATTCGGGAAAAAAGTTTAATCATCGTCAGTATCAAATTCATAGACCGATTCTGTGACACAACTATCTTGTTTAGATTTACATTTTATAAAATAATCCAGGTATTAATGTAATTATTATAAACTTTCAATTTTATAACTAGTAATAATCCAACACAATAATGTTGCGGTTTTTGACGATAAATGAGTTTTAAGAATTTCGTAAACACAAACGTTTTCCGTTTTTTTGGAAATGTACGGAAAGCTGGTATATGGAAACTTCTCAGCCTTTTGCGGAAAGCAGAGACAAATGTATTCATTATTTCAAAGCTTATGCCCAGTAATTAAGATTGCAAATATATGGGACTGAACATGCTTAAAAAACGTGTTGTGTTTAATATCAGCGTATTGGGTAGATAACTTAACCTTTAACTCCACCTTCGTTCTCAGTAAAAGATTCAAAAGGTGGAACTTGCACGTGCTATGCTATGCATGATTGGTTTAGAATGTGGAGTAAGACAAAGGAAGCCAATTTTATCTGCAAGAATGTGTTGTTTTTAGGCTTCTTAAAAGGAAGCGGCTTTCATTTGATTGCGTCAAGCTCATGATGAATTGGCATTAAGTTTGTCCCTTAACAATCAACAGATATTAAAATTTTACCACCACATTGTCCCTAAATCTAATATTTGAACATCAAAATACTAAAAAATCTGAAAAATCAGCGGTTGCTGGACACATAAGACAAAAGTTGCTTAACAAAATATCAACAAACAAATTCGTTGAATTGATATCCCCCACCAATATGCTTCTGGACACAAAAGTGTTATGTTTTACACTCAAAAAAGCATTTTTTCAAGATACAAAGAACCATAACTCCGTTATTAACAGATGGTGTACAATGCCATTTGGCATGCATCATCCTCTTATCCATATATATAATCATACAAAGTTTCAATGAAACCCGCCAAAGCACTTTCAAGATATGGCTCTGAATGGACAGCGACGGATGGACAAGGCCAAAACAATATCCCTCCAAAGTATTTAAAGTCGCATAGGACAAAGGTTTCTTAATTTAAGTGGTCGCATCCAAAAGAAAGACTGTAGAAATGTAATGATAATGCCCTTATAGGTTTCATCTAAACAATTCATTTGTATATAGATCCAGCAAAGTTTATAACATTTTAAGCATTTATGATGGATGGACTCAACAAACCTCCGAGTGCCTGATAATGCCCGCCAGTGAGCGCCATCTGACCTGCACTGATGGGACTTGCAGCGGACATGAGGCCGGCCATGCCACCACCTGCTAGAGACATGCCTGCTGGCAGGGCCTGGAGGCCGGGTATACCGTACTGGGCGGCAAACATGCTGGTTGGGATGCCTGCAAGATATGTGCTACATCTGTTACAAGAACTTTCTGTGATTTTTTTGTGCAACATTTGATAAAAGAAATGTTTGTTGTTTCCTAGAGCAAAATTTTATAAAGAAATGTTTGTGTTTGTTATATTCCACAGAGAAATCAGCTTTTATCATTTGTTCATCATGCTTAAATACCGTTACGAAGTTTTCATTTTACGATTTAATTCAAATTAAGCAGGATTGTTTGTAGTGAGGTGTTCTATAATTGCATGATGGATGACAAAGTTACAATCTAGACAAGCTGTTCATTGCCATATTTGAAATTTAACATCTAAGTGTGACCTTGACCTTTGAGGAAGGGAGGCAAGTGTTACACATGACACTGTCTCATAAGTTATTTTAAAATTACAAGATTAATACCTCAGTAATAGTCCTGGCAAGCTTATGCACACATGCACTCAGCCAATGTGATTGTTTTTTAAAAGCTTTCCCAAATCGAGTTAGACATTAAATTCTTATTTTGAAAAGCAAAACACATTCAACAGAGATAGAGAAACATAAACCCATAAAAAACAAAACAAGTTTAACTACACTTATTTCCTAAGAGATTTATAGATCAAACTGTTCCTGTCATATAAAGAATGTCACAACAAAAGCCAAAATATAAGTGGCAAAACAACAATAGTCCAACTAACTATGTACTGACCTGCATACTGACCTGGGTATTGACTAGCATACTGCCCGGCATACTGACCAGCCCCCGCGGAGACCAGATGATGACTGGGTAACGACGCTGCCATGGACATCAAGGTCTGTGACACTGACACAGGCGACATAGAAGAGGACACCATGGCCGATGTCATGGGGGTTTGTGACTGCATGGCCCCCAGGGTCTGGGGTGAGGGGGCGTGACCGCCAGCTGCTGCCAAGTGTGCTGGTATCATCTGTGGCTGACCAGGCAATGCTTGCAAGGCTTGTAATCCCTAGAAATGCAAAAAAATATTAATGGGAAGTTAAAAGCTTTTGTCCTTCTTTTGGGGAAAACGCCACAGACAAAATTTCAGCGTATCACATTGTGATATTCTTTTGTTTTTGGGCGTTTGGAAAGGGGCCGATATTCGACCTGCAGGATAAGACAAAAGCCATGGAACCAATTCAGAAAATACATCTCATTTATACTGAAAAAAACAATCAAATTTAATTAAACAAGGCTATTGTCAAGCAATATGGTCCCCGACCGGCTCCACCATCATTGTCAGAAATTCCAACATTTTCAGGTTTTTTTTGGTTACCATAGCAACCACAATTTTTGATGTAGGAACAAAATGAATTGACGTGCATATTGCCATCTATCCATGTTGCAAGTTTCATGAAAAAATATTAAGAACTTTTAAAGTTATAGCAGGATCCAGAAAACCACCATTTTCAGCAGTATTTCTAGTCTATTTGTTGCCATAGCAACCAGAATTTTTGATGTAGGAAAAAAATGAAATGACGTGCATAATGTCCATATTGCCATCTATCCATGTTCCAAGTTTCATGAAAAAATATTAAGAACTTTTAAAGTTATCGCAGGATCCAGAAAAGTGTGACAGACTCACAGACGCATAGAGCGCAAACCATAGGTCCCCTCCGGTGAAACTGGTAGGGAACAACAAGGCTGTTTTCAAGCAATATGGTCCCCTACTGGTGAAACTCTACCATCGTCAGAATATTTTTTATTTTATTTTTTAAATATTTGTTGCCATAGCAACCAGAATTTTTGACGTAGAAACAAAATGAAACTAGAGCTTTGTCACAGACGCGACGAATACCCCCACATGCCGCATTGACACATAATATTTTGCATGTCGTCTTCACAAAAAACAGAGGACAGCATGCTAATTTTTAAAACGCACTAAGTGACCCCTTGACCTAGTTTTTGACCCAGAAAGACCCATGTTCTAACTTGGCCTTAATATCATCTCCATAAAACTTCTGACCAAGTTTGGTGAAGATCGGATGTAAACTACTTGAATTAGAGAGCGGACACCATGCTGAATGTTAAAAACGCACTAAGTGACCCCCTGACCTCGTTTTAGGCCCGAAATGGCCCATGTTCAAACTTGTCCTACAGATCATTTAGATAAAACTTGTGACCAAGTTTGGTGAGGATTGGATGAAAACTACTTGAATTAGAGAGCGAACAACATTGTGGGGTTTAAAACGCACTAAGATACCCCGTGACCTAGTTTTTGACCCGGCATGACCCATATTCAAACATGACCTAGACATCATCTAGATACAACTTCTGACCAAGTATGGTGAAGATTGATTGAAAACTACTTGAATTTGAGAGCAGACAACATTGCAGGGAATAATCTACATGCGCATCCCGCGTCTATGACGCACAAATATCGAAATAGACGCATAGTTTTGAAATATGTGCATCCACTCGGACGCATTGCTGAAACGAATCCGTTAACACATACGCAAATCACGATAAGTACGAACCATCTTCGGTATGAGTCAAAAGTGTAGCTATGAACGCTGAGTTTAACCGAATGAGGCTTGAAGACTGCAACAAGTCTTTTAATTGGCTCTAGTCAAGCCGCTGCTGTATAATACGAACCAATTAGAATCGACCTTTTAAATAGAGTGTGTTATGATATTTTCCCCGGATGAAGGCCTATTTTAACTTATTGTAACTTAGTCATAAATAATACAGAAATAATGCCTCTAAAATAAGGTGTTGAAGCTAATTCCAAAACAAACAACTCTAAACTTAAATAACGGTAGGTCAACGGCTCGCAATTCGGACGTTAACAATAATATTATCAGGCTCGCAATTCGGATGTTAACAATAATATTATCATTGATTTGAATCAAGTTGAAATTTTGAAACAGGTTACATTCATGTAACAGACACTTATAGCCTATGTGAAGGCAAACAAGATAGTGATAACCCTGAATTTGTTTTTTGGTTTCAAAATTCACTGTTTAAGAGATCATTTAAAGTTTAGTGCAAAAATTAGTTATTGAGCTATGTCACTTCAATGTTCTTCACTACTTGGCATCTTTCAAAATTTGGGACCAATTCTTTTTCAAGTTGGACTCATTAATTTTGGCCTGGGACTCATTGGTCTAAAATCTGCGAGTTCAGGGACCCATAGATAATAAATTCTAGATTATTCCCTGCATTGTGATGTTTAAAACGCACTTAGTAACCCCATGACCTTGTTTTTGACCCGGCATGACCCATATTCAAACTTGCCCTAGACATTATCAAGATACAACTTCTAAACAATTTTGGTGAAGATTGGATAAAAACTACTAGAATTAGAGAGTGGACAACATGGTGAGGTTTAAAACACACTAAGTGACCCCGTGACCTAGTTTCTGACCCGGAATGGCACATGTTCCAACTTGACCTAAACATCATCTAGTTACAACTTCTGACCAAGTGTGGTGAAGATCGGATTAAATTTACTTGAAATAGAGAGCGGACACCATGCTCAATGTGTAAAACATACTTAGTGACCCTGTGACCTAGTTTTTGATCTGGCATGGCCCATGTTCGAACTTGGCCTTCAGATCATCTAGATAAAACTTCTGACCAAGTTTGGTGAAGATCAGACGAAAACTACTTGAACAAGAGCACCGCCTTGCGGGTGCAGACCGCTCATCTATTTTCTTTTTAAAGGTGAAGGGACTCTCATTTTCAATCACAAAGGAGGGAGGGGTGGAGTGAAGAGGGGTGTATAGTGTGGGGGGGTGGACATTTATTACATTATCTTCCAAAAATGCGAAAAAAAACGGGGGGGGGGGGGGGGGGGGGGGGGGGGGGGGGGAAGGGGGGGGGAGGGGGGGGTAGGGGGGTAGGAGGGGTAGGGGGGGGGGGATTCTTGGGTGCGATGGTTGGACGGTATTTCAAACATAAAATAATAAAAATAAATAATTTTGTTTTTTAACAGTTTAAAAACAAGAGTGCCAAACTGTCACAAGATACGCCCGTTCGAAGGTTTTGGACACCATGCTCAATGCTTGAAAGTGTCCTCAAGACCTAGTTATTGACCCGGCATGACCCATATTTGAACTTGACCTAGATATCACTTAGATGTAACATCTGACTAAATTTGGTGAAGATCAGATGAAAACTACTTCAATTAAAGAGCGGACAACATGCTTAATGCTTGAAATGCACTATGTGACCTCGTTTTTGACCCGGCATGACCCATGTTCGAACTTGACCTACATATCATCTAGACACAACTTCTGACCAAATTAGGTGAAGATCAGATGAAAACTACTTCAATTAGAGAGCGGACACCATGCTAAATGCTTGAAATGCACTAAGTAACCTCGTGACCTAGTTTTTGACCCGGCATGACCCATATTTGAACTTGACCTACATATCATCTAGACACAACTTCTGACCAAATTTGGTGAAGATCGGATGAATACAATTTGAATTAGAGTCCGGACAAAGTGGCGCCGTTGAAAATGCACTAATTGACCCTATGACCTAGTTTTTGACCCGGCATGACCCATATTCGAACTTGGCCTATATATCAACTAGATGCAACTGCTGACCAAGTTTGGTGAAGATCGGATGAATACAATTTGAAATAGAGTCCGGACAAAGTGGCCCCTTTGAAAATGCACTTATTGACCCTATGACCTAGTTTTTGACCCGGCATGACCCATATTCGAACTTGGCCTAGATATCAACTAGATGCAACTGCTGACCAAGTTTGGTGAAGATCGGATGAATACAATTTGAAATAGAGTCCGGACAAAGTGGCCCCTTTGAAAATGCACTTATTGACCCTATGACCTAGTTTTTGACCCGGCATGACCCATATTCGAACTTGGCCTAGATATCAACTAGATGCAACTGCTGACCAAGTTTGGTGAAGATCGGATGAATACAATTTGAAATAGAGTCCGGACAAAGTGGCCCCTTTGAAAATGCACTTATTGACCCTATGACCTAGTTTTTGACCCGGCATGACCCATATTCGAACTTGGCCTAGATATCAACTAGATGCAACTGCTGACCAAGTTTGGTGAAGATCGGATGAATACAATTTGAAATAGAGTCCGGACAAAGTGGCCCCTTTGAAAATGCACTTATTGACCCTATGACCTAGTTTTTGACCCGACATGACCCATATTCGAACTTGGCCTAGATATCAACTAGATGCAACTGCTGACCAAGTTTGGTGAAGATCGGATGAATACAATTTGAAATAGAGTCCGGACAAAGTGGCCCCTTTGAAAATGCACTTATTGACCCTATGACCTAGTTTTTGACCCGGCATGACCCATATTCGAACTTGGCCTAGATATCAACTAGATGCAACTGCTGACCAAGTTTGGTGAAGATCGGATGAATACAATTTGAAATAGAGTCCGGACAAAGTGGCCCCTTTGAAAATGCACTTATTGACCCTATGACCTAGTTTTTGACCCGGCATGACCCATATTCGAACTTGGCCTAGATATCAACTAGATGCAACTGCTGACCAAGTTTGGTGAAGATCGGATGAATACAATTTGAAATAGAGTCCGGACAAAGTGGCCCCTTTGAAAATGCACTTATTGACCCTATGACCTAGTTTTTGACCCGGCATGACCCATATTCGAACTTGGCCTAGATATCAACTAGATGCAACTGCTGACCAAGTTTGGTGAAGATCGGATGAATACAATTTGAATTAGAGTCCGGACAAAGTGATGCCTTCCGCCCGCCGCCCGCCGCCCGCCGCCCGCCGCCAAGGGGTTTCACATAATACGTCCCGTATTTTATACGGGCGTATAAAAAACAACAATTGGGGGGGGGGGGGGGGGTTGGGGGGGGGGGGGGGTTGGGGGGGGGTATAGTGTGAGGGTGTGTTGGTTATTTGTATTTGTGAGATGATCTTTAAAAAAAAAAAAAAAAAAATGGGGGGGGGGGGATTCGGGTGGGGGGAGGGGAGTTGGGGGGGGGATTCTTGGGTGCGATGGTTGGACGGTATTTCAAACATAAAATAATAAAAATAAATATTTGTGTTTTTTAACCGTTTCAAAAAAAAAAATTGGGGGGTGGGGTGGGGTATAGTGTGAGGGTGTGGTGGTCATTGGTGAGATGATCTTAAAAAAAAAAATTAGGGGGGGGAGGGGGGGGAGGGCACGGGGGATGGTTTGGGTGGAGTCTATTGTGGTATGTCAGGTAAGAGAAGTTTTGTCAAAGTATCAATCAAATCTAATCATAAATAAAGAAGTTATGGCAATTTTAGCAAAATTTAATAATTTGACCTTGAGAGTCAAGGTCATTCAAAGGTCAAGGTAAAATTCAACTTGCCAAGTACAGTAACCTCATGATAGAATGAAATTATTTGAAGTTTGAAAGCAATAGCATTGATACATAGGAAGTAAAGTGGATCTAAACACAAAATTTAACCATATATTCAAAGTTACTAAGTCAAAAAAGGGCCATAATTCCGTAAAAATGACAACCAGAGTTATGCAACTTGTCCTTTTACTGTACCCTTATGATAGTTTGCGAGTGTTCCAAGTATGAAAGTAATATCTATGATACTTTAGCGGTAAAGTGGACCAAAACACAAAACTTAACCAAATTTTCAATTTTCTAAGTATAAAGGGCCCATAATTCCGTCCAAATGCCAGTCAGAGTTACATAACTTTGCCTGCATGGTCCCCTTATGATAGTTAATAAGTGTTGCAAGTATGAAAGCAATAGCTTTGATACTGTAGGAATAAAGTGGACCTAAACACAAAACTTAACCAAATTTTCAATTTTCTAAGTATAAAAAGGGCACATAGTTCTGTCAAAATGCCAGTCAGAGTTACATTACTTTGCCTGCACAGTCCCCTTATGATAGTTAGTGTTGCAAGTATGAAAGCAATAGCTTTGATACTTAAGGAATAAAATGAACCTATACACAAAACTTAACCAAAATTTTCAATTTTCTAAGTATAAAAAGGGCACATAATTCTGTCAAAATGCACGCCAGAGTTATCTAACTTTTCCTGCCCAGTCCCCTCATGATAGTAAGTAAGTGTACCAAGTTTGAATGCAATAGCATTGATACTTTCTGAGAAAAGTGGACCTAAACGCAAAACTTAACCAAAATCTTCAATTTTCTAAGTATAAAAAGGGCACATAATTCTGTCAAAATGCACGCCAGAGTTATCTAACTTTGCCTGCCCAGTCCCCTCATGATAGTAAGTAAGTGTACCAAGTTTGAATGCAATAGCATTGATACTTTCTGAGAAAAGTGGACCTAAACGCAAAACTTAACCGGACGCCGACGCCAAGGTGATGACAATAGCTCATAATTTTTTTTCAAAAAATAAATGAGCTAATAAGAGAGAGGACACCATGCTGAATGTTAAAAAATGCACTAAGTGACCACGTGACCTAGTTTTTGACCCGGCAAGGCCCATGTTCTAACTTGGCCTTAAGATCATCTAGATACAACTTCTGACCAAGTTTGGTGAAGATCGGATGAAAACTACTTGAATTAGAGAGCGGACACCATGCTGAATGTTAAAAACGCACTAAGTGACCCCCTGACCTCGTTTTTGACCCGGAAAGGCCCATGTTTGAACTTGGCCTTAAGATCATCTAGATACAACTTCTGACCAAGTTTGGTGAAGATCGGAAGAAAACTACTTGAATTAGAGAGCGGACAACATGCTGAATATTTAAAACGCACTAAGTGACCCCGTGACCTAGTTTTTGACCCGGCAAGGCCCATGTTCGTACTTGGCCTAGACATCATGTAGATACAACTTCTGACCAAGTTTGGTGAAGATCGGATGAAAACTACTTGAATTAGAGAGCAGACACTTAATACGGACATCTAGTTACAACTTCTGACCAAGTGTGGTGAAGATCGGATTAAATTTACTTGAAATAGAGAGCGGACACCATGCTCAATGTGTAAAAGATAATTAGTGACCCTGTGACCTAGTTTTTGATCTGGCATGGCCCATGTTCGAACTTGGCCTTGAGATCATCTAGATACAACTTCTGACCAAGTTTGGTGAAGATCAGACGAAAACTACTTGAATAAGAGAGAGGACACCATGCTGAATGTTAAAAAATGCACTAAGTGACCCCGTGACCTAGTTTTTGACCCGGCAAGGCCCATGTTCGAACTTGGCCTAGACATCATGTAGATACAACTTCTGACCAAGTTTGGTGAAGATCGGATGAAAACTACTTGAATTAGAGAGCAGACACTTAATACGGACATCTAGTTACAACTTCTGACCAAGTGTGGTGAAGATCGGATTAAATTTACTTGAAATAGAGAGCGGACACCATGCTCAATGTGTAAAAGATAATTAGTGACCCTGTGACCTAGTTTTTGATCTGGCATGGCCCATGTTCGAACTTGGCCTTGAGATCATCTAGATACAACTTCTGACCAAGTTTGGTGAAGATCAGACGAAAACTACTTGAATAAGAGAGAGGACACCATGCTGAATGTTAAAAAATGCACTAAGTGACCCCGTGACCTAGTTTTTGACCCGGCAAGGCCCATGTTCGAACTTGGCATTAAGATCATCTAGATACAACTTCTGACCAAGTTTGGTGAAGATCGGATGAAAACTACTTGAATCAGAGAGCGGACAACATGCTAAATGTTTAAAATGCACTAAGTGACCCCTTGACCTAGTTTTTGACCCGGAAAGGCCCATGTTTGAACTTGGCCTTAAGATCATCTAGATACAACTTCTGACCAAGTTTGGTGAAGATCGGATGAAAACTACTTGAATTAGAGAGCGGACAACATGCTGAATGTTTAAAACGCACTAAGTGACCCCGTGACCTAGTTTTTTACCCGGCAAGGCCCATGTTCGTACTTGGCCTAGACATCATGTAGATTCAACTTCTGACCAAGTTTGGTGAAGATCGGATGAAAACTACTTGAATTAGAGAGCGGACACTTAATACGGACCGACAGACAGTTTGACCGACAGACAGACAAGTTCACCCCTATATACCCCCCTTAACTTCGTTTGTGGGGGTATAATGACGTGAATAATCTCCATAACGCCATCTATCCATGTTTCAAGTTTCATGAAAAAATATGAAGAACTTTTAAAGTTATGGCAGATCCAGAAAAGTGTGACAGACCGACTGACTGACACACAGAGAGCAAACCATAAGTCCCCTCCGGTTTCACCGGTAGGGGACAATAAAACCTTTTCCATACTAGATATTTCACTGCTCTAGAACAGAATGTTAGCGTTAGAATATTTTAACTAATTGATTTGCAGTCTTAAGAGCACTATTGTAGTTGCTATTGCTTACTTGAAGACTATGCATGGCTCCTGCATGTCCTAAGAGCTGTTGACCTTGTTGTGGGATGGTTCCTGCCCCAGGGAATCTCACTGCCATCATGTACTGCTGGCCCCCAATCTGTTGGGGCATCATCATGGGCATCAGCCCTTGTATGTGTGGATTCATGTCAGGTTTCTGTTAATTTAACAAATATTTTGGAATTGTATTCACAATGTTTAGGAATGTATTTTGGACAGTGCTGGACAATTTGTGACTTTTAAATTAAGAGAAAATTGCAGCAAAAATCTTTCCTTTTTCAGTTTAATCCACCTTTTTAGCAATATTAAAGCGAGATTATACGATTTTGTCCAATATTTAAGAATTTATATAAAATGTGTTAAAAACTTATTATACATATATTTCAATATAAATTAAAATAAAAGTTAAGAAAAACATGTGTCGAAAAATGCGAAATAATCCAGATATTTAATTCTGAAATCGAAAATGTCTGTACAGTCAAACTCACCAGCATGTATATCATGCATGTACGATGTGAATCTAAATTTAGTTTAACAGTGCCCCAGATAAGCTGCGTATCTGCGTCTTTCACCCTATTAAAATGTTTAAAAACGCAAAGAAATACAATATCATGCGTATTGAAAACGCAACCAATTTGACTTTTACGCAAATTCGTCAAATTTGATGCGTACAATAGCTTCGATCGAAAATGCTTTGCTCATTTTCGGTATTTTCTCTTTGGAATAATTTTCGAAACGCGGCGACGCTTTTATTCAGAAAGCGCCTGGATGACGGAGCAGGAAATCAGTCAAAGTTATTTAAACGCTCTGTGGACTAGAGTTCATAACTTAATTACAGCGTTTACGACAACATACATGCGTTTTCAATCTGATTTAATCCGTCGCTCATTGTGCATGTATTTGTAAAGCGTCTGTTCTTTCAGTTTCTACTACAATGCGAAATAGAAATGTCTAAGAGAGGTCGAAAGACGTCCGCGATTGTTGCGCCAAAATATCAGTCGATCACAAACTTTTTGAACCAAGAAAGCAAGAGCCAATAAATGCCGAATCATACGTGTTAACATTCTTTTTAAGTTTAAAGTTTATATTATGGAATGTTTCAAGGGTTAAAGATGTTATGAAACATCTGTTTATTAAAGTTAATTATAATTGTTTACAGTTTTATTGAATCAATACAAGAGTTCCGCGGTCGGAGATGACCGCATTGAAGCCGGATTTTTGATTTAAATGACAGGAAAGTACCTTTCGTGTTTTTGTCAATGCAATACTTAAATTACTGAAATATTGTTCAAAGGTCAAAATGAAATGTAAGTACTTTTCAAGGCATGAGCAAACCTTGTGTTATGTTTTGAATGCATGCATATACATGAACAACAATAACATTTAAGGTCACTGTCAATTGAAAGACTTTAAAATGACCAGTTGTTCTCTTGACCAGTGGTCATCTGTTAGTCATGGCAAAGTCCATGTCCAAGCATACGAAAGTTAAAACAACTTTTAATTTTTAACATTCAAGGTCACAGTGACCTTGACCTTCAATGACCTTAAAATGACCAATTGTCATCTACTAGTGCTGGCCAACCTTCATGTCCAGTTTGAAGACTGTAAGTCCAAGCATAAGAAAGTTATACCATGAAATAAGAATTTTAACATTTTTACATTCAAGGTCACGGTGACCTTGACCTTAAAATGACCAGTGGTCATCTACTAGTTCTGGCCAACCTTCATGTCAAGTTTCAAGACTCTAGGTCCAAGCATACCAAAGTTATAACAACTTTAACATTTTTACATTCAAGGTCACAGTGACCTTGACCTTCAAATGAATGACCTTGAAATGTCCAGTGGTTACTTACTAGTTCTGGCCAACCTTCATGTCAAGTTTCAAGACTCTAGGTCCAAGCATACCAAAGTTATAACAACTTTAACATTTTTATATTGAAGGTCACAGTGACCTTCACCTTCAAATGAATGACCTTGAAATGACCAGTGGTCATCTGTTAATCCTGGCCAACCTTCATGTCAAGTTTGAAGACTCTAGGTCCAAGCATACCAAAGTTATACCATGAAATAAGAACTTTAACATTTTTACATTCAAGGTCACAGTGACCTTGACCTTCAAATGAATGACCTTGAAATGACCAGTGGTTACTAACTAGTTATGGCCAACCTTCATGTCAAGTTTCAAGACTCTAGGTCCAAGCATACCAAAGTTATAAGAACTTTAACATTTTTTATATTGAAGGTCACAGTGACCTTGACCTTCAAATGAATGACCTTGAAATGACCAGTGGTCATCTGTTAATCCTGGCCAACCTTCATGTCAAGTTTGAAGACTCTAGGTCCAAGCATACCAAAGTTATACCATGAAATAAGAACTTTAACATTTTCGAGCACGCCGCCACCCCGCCCGCCCGCCCGCCCCCCCGCCCGCCCGACAACATCAATCTATAAGCCGAGATTTTTTCGAAAAAAATCCGGCTAACAAGTGTGCAGCTTCAACAGATGTAAAGCAGAAATGATTATAAGGTATGCAATTATATAACTAAGTTTACCCTATTTCAAGAATGAAATCACCCTATTTTTCAAAATCAATGGGTGAAAACCCTATTTCCCAAATAATTATCTGGGGCACTGGTTTAACGGTTCATTTTAAACTCCCGCAACGATATATATTCATATGACACACGAACACTAACTCTGATCCTAATAAAAAGACGAATGCTTCGGTTATTGTAGGAAAATATGTACGAAATATCATCGGCACAATCGGCTCGGGGCGCTAATTTGTCTTTGCTGCATTTCATATAATTCATCTTCAATGTATAATTTTTCTTGACTATTTTGTGTTATTGTAACGTATTTTTATCCATACATTAGAATTTGACACATATAAAAATCGTATAATCTCGCTTTAAGTATAAATTATATGACATGTACATGTATATGTACAATAATAGGTACTTTTGGTACCCCCTTTGCGTAACTTAACAAGAAAATCTGAGTTATTTTTCACTTTTGTGTGTGTCAGAAACAAGTGGAAGCAATATTATGTTACAATTTTAACAAGAGCACCTCCTTGTGTGTGCAGAACGCTCATCTATTCTTTTTAAAGGTTACGGGACCTATCTCAATACTTCAATCACAAAGGAGGGAGGGGTGGAGAGGGGTGTATAGTGTGGGTGTGTGGTCATTTATTACATTATCTTCCAAAAATAATAAAACAAATGCAATTTGTTTTATTTATTTTTTTTTTTTGGGGGGGGGGGGGGGGTTATTCTTGGGTGGGATTGTTGGACGGTATTTCAAAAATAAAATAATAATAAAAATATTTTTGTTTTTTAACCATGTTTAAAAAAAATATAAAAATTGGGGGGGGGGGGGGGGGGGGGTATAGTTTGAGGGTGTAGTCATTTATTAGATGAATTCAGTGCTCCAGCTAGGCCTTAATCGAAGGGCGCCGCACCCTGCCCCCCCCCTCCCCCCCGAACCTCCGCCCTGCCCTAAAAAAAAAAAAAAAATTTTTTTTTTTTACATATGATAATTCATAAATCTCTTATTAAATTGTAATTAGTTTAATCCTCATTGTAGACATTATATTTGAATGGTTTAATAATAATGGGAATAATACAATTATTTATAACATATAAATTAACATGCAATAGGAAGCATTCCAGAAACACCAGCGCGCTCGAACGTGCCCTTTTGACAAAATACTGCGCGTCGAAAGTGCCCTTTTGACAAAATACTGCGCGTCGAAAGTGCCCTTTTGACAAAAAAGCCCCCCTGCCCTTTTCAAATCCTAGCTGGAGCACTGGATGATCTTTAAAAAAATGGGGAAAAAAACAATGGGGGGGCGTGGGGGATGGTTTGGGTGGAGTCTATTGTGGTATGTCAGGTAAGAGTTGTTATGTCAAAGTATCAATCAAATCTAATCATAAATAAAGAAGTTATGGCAATTTTAGCAAAATTTAATAATTTGACCTTGATAGTCAAGGTCATTTAAAGGTCAAGGTAAAATTCAACTTGCCAGGTACAGTACCCTCATGATAGCATGAAAGTATTTGATGTTTGAAAGCAATAGCCTTAATACTTTAGAAGTAAAGTGGATCTAAACACAAAATTTAACCATATATTCAAAGTTACTAAGTCAAAAAAGGGCCATAATTCCGTCAAAATGACAACCAGAGTTATGCAACTTTGTCTGCACAGTCCCCTTAAGATAGTTAGTAAGTGTTGCAAGTATGAAAGCAATAGCTTTGATACTTTAGGAATAAAGTAGACCTAAACACAAAACTTAACCAAATTTTGAATTTTCTAAGTATAACAAGAGTGCCAAACTGTCACAAGATACGCCCGCTTAAAGGCTTTGGACAACTTGATAACTTTACCATGACCCATATTTGAACTTGACCTACATGTCATCTAGACACAACTTCTGACCAAAGTTGATGAAGATCTGATGAAAACTACTTCAATTAGAGAGCGGACACCATGCTAAATGCTTGAGATGCACTAAGTGACCCCGTGACCCAGTTTTAAACCTGGCATGACCCATATTTGAACTTGACCTACATGTAGATATTGTCTACACACAACTTCTGACCAAATTTGGTGAAGATCGGATGAAAACTACTTCAATTAGAGAGCGGACACCATGCTAAATGCTTGAAATGGTTTGTGACTTTGTGACCTAGTTTTTGACCCGGTGTAACAGGCCATTTTTTCCCCCCTGGCCACTTTTTCCCCGGGGAAAAAAGGGACTAGTCCATTTTTTCCCCGGGGAAAAAGTGGCCTAGGCCAATTCTTCCCCCCCTAGTCCAATTCTTCCCCCCTGATTTTTCATTTAATATATCTTTCCGTCTACACCTTTCGTCCAGTTTTTCCCCCCTGGCCAGTTTTTCCCCCCTAACATGTAAAAGTAGTTTTAATATCAGAGTTTGATTGAGAGTTGCTAAAACTGCCTCCACACCCTTATCTTTTATTTTACTTATCTTTTACATTTATATTTCACTTTTCTTCCAGTTGTTCTCCCCTGGCCAGTTTTTCCCCCCTACCATGTTCAAGTAGTTTTAACAACAGAATTTGATCGAGAGTTGCTAAAACTGCCTCCACCCCCTTATCTTTTATCTTACTTATCTTTTACATTTATTCTTCACTTTCAGACAGTTTTTCCCCCCATGGCAAGTTTTTCCCCCTTAACATATAAAAGTAGTTTTAACAACAGAATTTGATTGAGATTTGCTTAAACTGCCTCAACCCCCTTATCTTTTATTTTACTTCTATTTTACATTTTTTCTTCACCTTTCTGCAAATTCCCCCCCCCCTGAAAATTGGTCATCTCAATGAAATCTAGGTTAAGTTAGGGAAAGTGGGTCATGTGTGTTCCAAAACTAGGTCACCAGACCAAATCACAGAAACGGTTAGTTAACACTCCAGAGGTCACTTTTCATACCAATCTTCATGAAAATTGGTCAGAACCTTCATCTCAATGAAATATAGGTTGAGTTTGAATGTAGGTGATAGGTAGTCAAAAACTAGGTCATTAGGTCAAATTATAGAAAACTTTCGTTAACTCTCTAGATGTCATATTTTCTTCCTGATCTTCATGAAAATGGATCACAATGTCCATCTCTATCAAATCATTACCTGAGTTTGGAAGTTGGTCATGTGCAGGCAAAAGCTAGGTTACAACTAAGTCAAATCATACAAAATGTTTGTTTGCAATCTAGAAGGAGTTTCAGGTGAGCGATACAGGACCCTCTTGTTCATTCACTTTAAGGCCATTTTTCCCCCTTGGCCAGTTTTTCACCCCTACCATTTGGTTTCGTTCCAAAGACCACTTTTACACTTAATTTTATCTTTTGACAATTACTTTGGGGGGCGAGGGGGGAATTGGCCGAGGGGAGAAAAATGGCCAAGAGTCATGTTGCTATTAATTCTTTAAGTAGGGGGAGGGGGAAATTGGCGAAGGGAAGAAAAAAAAATTAAGAGTCATGTTGCTATTAATTCTTAGGAAGGGAGGGGGGAAAGATTGGCCGAGGGGCGAAAAAAGTGCCAAGAGTCATGTTGCAATTAATTCTTTAAGTAGGGGGAAAATTTGGCCAAGGGGGGGAAAGATTGGCCTGGGCCATTATTTCCCTGGGGGAAAAAACGGCCTAGGCCAATCTTTCCCCAGGGAAAAAATGGCCTAGGCCAATTTTTCCCCGGGGAAAAACTGGCCGGGGGAAAAAATGGACCGCTACACCGGCATGACCCATATTTGAACTTGACCTAAATATTGTCTAGATACAACTTCTGACCAAGTTAAGTGAAGATTGGATGAAAACTACTTATATTAGAGAGCAGACACCATGCTAAATGCTTGAAATGCACTAAGTGACCCCGTGACCTAGTTTTTGACCCGGCATGACCCATATTCGAACTAGACCTAGATATATATATAACTAGAGCTTTGTCACTGAATGTGACTTATACCCCCATACCACTTTGACGCAGGATAAAAAGTTGTTTAAAAGTTTCGGATGAATACAATTTGAATTAGAGTCCGGACAAAGTGGCGCCGTTGAAAATGCACTAATTGACCCTATGACCTAGTTCTTGACCCGACATGACCCATATTCGAACTTGACCTAGATATCAACTAGATGCAACTACTGACCAAGTTTGGTAAAGATCGGATGAATACAATTTGAATAAGAGTCCGGACAAAGTGGCGCTGTTGAAAATGGACTAATTGACCCTATGACCTAGTTTTTTTACCTGGCATGACCCATATTCGAACTTGGCCTAGATATCAACTAGATGCAACTACTGACCAAGTTTGGTGAAGATAAGATTTATACAATTTGAATTAGAGTCCGGACAAAGTAAAATGCACTAATTGACCCTTTGACCTAGTTTTTGACCCAGCATGACCCATATTCGGACTTGACCTAGATATCAACTAGATGCAACTACTGACCAAGTTTGGTGAAGATCGGATGAATACAATTTGAATTAGAGTCCGGACAAAGTGGCGCCGTTGAAAATGCACTAATTGACCCTATGACCTAGTTTTTGACCCGGCATGACCCATATTCGAACTTGGCCTATATATCAACTAGATGCAACTGCTGACCAAGTTTGGTGAAGATCGGATGAATACAATTTGAAATAGAGTCCGGACAAAGTGGCCCCTTTGAAAATGCACTTATTGACCCTATGACCTAGTTTTTGACCCGGCATGACCCATATTCGAACTTGGCCTAGATATCAACTAGATGCAACTGCTGACCAAGTTTGGTGAAGATCGGATGAATACAATTTGAATTAGAGTCCGGACAAAGTGATGCCTTCCGCCCGCCGCCCGCCCGCCCGCCAAGGGGTTTCACATAATACGTCCCGTATTTTATACGGGCGTATAAAAAGGGCACATAATTCTGTCAAAATGCCAGTCAGAGTTACATAACTTTGCCTGCACAGTCCCCTTATGATAGTTAGTAAGTGTTGCAAGTATGAAAGCAATAGCTTTGATACTTAAGGAACAAAATGGACCTAAACACAAAACTTAACAAAATTTTCAATTTTCTAAGTATAACAAGGGACAAAATTGTCACAAAACCAGGTTTTCATTGTGAAAAAAAAATCTGATAAAGGGAGAAAACTCAAACTGAACTTTTGAAATGAACAAACAAAATAAACCCCCTTTGTAAGTTTGTTTTTAAAAAAAATCTATTTTTAGTCGTGGCGACCTTGACATTGGAGATATTGACGTGATTCTTTCGTGCGACACACCGTCCCATGATGGTGAACAAATGTGCCAAATGATTTTAAAATCTCACAATGAATGACATAGTTATGGCCAGGACAAGCTCATTTATGGCCATTTTTGACCTTTGAACTCAAAGTGTGACCTTGACCTTGGAGATATAGACGTAATTATTTCGCGCGACACACCGTCCAATGATGGTGAACAAATGTGCCAAATGATTTTAAAATCTGACAATGAACGACATAGTTATGGCCCGGACAAGCTTGTTCCGCCCGCCCGCCAGCCAGCCCGCCAGCCCGCCCGCATTCGCCAATCTAATAACCAGTTTTTTCCTTCGGAAAACCTGGTTAAAAAGGGCACATAATTCTGTCAAAATGCACGCCAGAGTTATCTTACTTTGCCTGCCTAGTTCCCTCATGATAGTAAGTAAGTATACCAAGTTTGAATGCAATCGACCTAAACACAAAACTTAATCGGACGCCGACGCCAAGGTGATGACAATAGCTCATAATTAAAATAAAATAGATGAGCTAATAAAAACGTATCGATAAATGCCATGGTAGAAGAGTCAATTTTTACATATATCACCAATACACACGGTAACATGGTGGAAGCGCGAGCATCTGATACTGGTAGCTTTATTAAGCAGACTGACGGAAAACCCCTTCATAGAACGCAAATTTATATCAGAAAATGACCAAACAGATTGTGTTGTTTTGCTTTTTCAATAATATTTATAGAAAAATGTCCCATATGCAACATTTAACATTATTAATATCACTTTTGTACCTAATAACATAGGGGATTCCTTAACTGCTTGAAGTCAGAAAGCGTGTAAAACTTAACCAAAAACAAAGTTATAAAGTTCCATTTCGTGTCAAAGACATGTAGGAAATATGTTTCATTAAAACTTTGGGAAAAAACATGGGTAAATGCCATTGTAAAAGTATTAACGTATTTCTTATACTACAATTACATGTTGTAACAAATTAGATTTCGGTAAGCACCCAAGCGCTTGAGAGCATGTTTAATGTACCAAATAACCCATTATAGAGAGCTAATGCTCTTTATAAACTTATATTTTATTTTTTGCATACTAAGACAGGGCTTTTTTTGGCCCAATTTTATAGCCGAAATTCGGCTATATTCCCAATTGCTAAAAGTATACTTTTTTCCCCAAAACTTGCTAAACAAGAGATATGTTTTCCGGAAACACAATGCCCCCTATTGCGCCGCTTTGAAGCCATCTATTCAACCTTTGACCTTGAAGGATGACCTTGACCTTTCACCCCTCAAAAATGTGCAGCTCCATGAGATACACATGCATTTTTAATATCTAGTTGCTATATTCAATATTGCAAAATTTTACCTTTGACCTTGAAGGATGACCTTGAAGGATGACCTTGACCTTTCACCACTCAAAATGTGCAGCTCCATGAGATACACATGCATGCCAAATATCAAGTTGCTACATGTATCTTCAATATTTAAGAGGTTATGGCCAATGTTAAAGTTTTAGGACAGACGGAATATTTGACATTTGACCTTGAAAAATGACCTTGATTTTCACCTTTCACCACTTAAAATGTTTAGCTCCAGGAGATACACATGCATCACAAATATTAAGTTGCTATCTTCAATATTTAAAAAGTTATGGCCAATGCTAAAGTTTTCGGACGGACCAAATATTTGACATTTGACCTTGAAGGATGACCTTGACCTTTCACCACTCAAAATGTTCAGCTCCAGGAGATACACATGCATGGCAAATACCAAGTTGCTATTATCAATAGTGAAAAAGTTATGGTAAATGTTAAAGTTTTCGGACGGACGGACAGACGCCATATATTATACATTTGACCTTGAAGGATAACCTTGACCTTTCACCACTAAAAATGTGCAGCTCCATGAGATGCACATGCATGCCAAATATCAAGTTGCTATGTTAAACATTGAAAAAGTTATGACCATTAAAGTGTTCGGTTGACGGACAGAAAAAAAAACGCTCATGACATCGGCTGTTTCGCTTTTTAACAAAGCGTAGTCCGATCTGGTCTCGTACGGGTTTAGACTATACCTCGATTTGGATGACGTCTGCATTATTCGTGTGCACAATATTCTCCGTGTTGTTAAGGCGCTTATTATATTTGCGATGAAATTAAAGCGTTTTGTGATTCGGCTGCATGGAAAACATATATGTCTTGCAATTCGAAATATTATGTGAAAAAGATTCCTAAGCAAAACCCTGGTTGCAAAACGAAAACTGTTGATTTTGTTAAGCAAGCGTCATTAAATAACAAACATCGTCAAGAAGTACAAGTCTTCCCATTGAAACTCCTTCCATTGTTAATGATAGTGATTCAAAAACAAGTTGAAGTGACTCTTTTGCATCGTCATCGCTGACTTCCGAAAGCAAAGTGCTGACTGATATTCAACATGTTGAAAGCAATAGTTCTTCAGAAGAAGACGAAGCGCCTTCTAAAACAAGAGCTGTCAGAGGACAGTGCGCTCGACTATTCGAGTGCTTGACAGTATAACGAAAGCTATCATGGAGAGGGGGGGGGTATAATGTGGGTGTGTGATCATTTAATAGATGATCTTTCAAAAATAAGAAAACAAAAAAAAAATTGGGGGGGGGGGGGGTGGTTGGGGGGGGGGGGGGGTATAATGTGGGTGTGTGATCATTTCATAGATGATCTTTCAAGAATAAGAAGAAAAAAACATTTTTGGGGGGGGGATGGTTTGGGTGGAGTGCATTGTGGTATGTCAGGTAGGTGTTGTTTTGTCAAACTGTAACATAGATTTATCAATAATATGCATATTCTAAGTATAAAAGGGGCCATAATTCTGTCAAAATGCTTGATACAGTTGTCTGCTCTTGTTTATAGGTTGGGGTCATGTTGGTAAACAAGTATGCAAAATATGAAAGCAATATGTCAAGGGACACAGGAAATATTTGGGGTAGTACGCAAACTTTAACTTAGATTTATCAATAATATGCATATTCTAAGTATATAAGGGGTAATAATTCTGTCAAAATGCTTGATACAGTTGTTTGCTCTTGTTTAAAGGTTGGGGTCTTGATGGTAAACAAGTATGCAAAATATGAAAGCAATATGTCAAGGGACACAGGAAATATTTGGGGTAGTACCCAAACTTTAACATAGATTTATCAATAATATGCATATTCTAAGTATAAAAGGGGCCATAATTCTGTCAAAATGCTTGATACAGTTGTCTGCTCTTGTTTATAGGTTGGGGTCATGATGGTTAACAAGTATGCAAAATATGAAAGCAATATGTCAAGGGACATTGGAAACATTTGGGATAGTACGCAAACTTTTACATTTGCACGCAAACGCAAACGGGAACAGCAACGCCGGGGTGAGTAGGATAGCTCCACTATATATATTTCATAATCATATATAATAGTCGAGCTAAAAATGGTGCCTTATGTGACTGAAGACTTTGTGTGAGCTTATTAAGTGGAAAACTGTTGATCATGGTGGTGTTTGTGATTAAAGATGCTGAACTCATTCATGAAGTTTTAAATCCAAAGTTATTTTCCCAATTTCTAGAAAATGCCGATAAAATTCCCAATTTCAAAGCCATGGGCTATCTTCCCAAAAAGCTGAAAAAAGCCCTGTAAGAAATATGACACAAACCCCTAGTGATTTTTTCCTTCTTTGGTTGGACGGGTCCGGTAAACGGACCCGTTCCCAATGACCTACGAACCCGTTCCCAAAATGAACCGGACCCGTCCCAATTTCCGAAAAAATACAAACAATCAGGGTTCGACACTAAGGCACGTCCGACAGACATTGTCTAGTAAGATCGGTGGTCGGGCTAGTAAAACTGCGGGCTAGGTTGTCCGACTGGTCGTACATAAATTAAAAAAAAATCTATACGGATTCATATAACTATAAATAACTGCTGTGAAAACCTTAACTTTTAATGTGTAAAATTACTCTTGTATCCATTATTTACATTAAAACAAAACTAGTATATTTAAATAAACGCGGAGCATTCACATGATTCATCCCTATTTTTAGACGCAAGGGAGAGCTTCCTGCAGAAATTGCTTGTTTCTATTGGTCAAGTTGTCATGAATATTAATGATTTTCTGCAGTGTCGTAAAACTGTAGAGCATGATTTTACGATTTTTATCGAAAATCGGTAGATCTATTGTCAATGTAAACATTTTTGCGTAGCAGACAAGATAATGTAATAGAATGGCTTTGTTCAAGTTCGGATTTTTGTCCGACAAATCAGTTAATAAAAAAGAACCCGACGCTTAACTGACACGAAACGTAAATATGAAGAAACATGAAAACGTCAATTTTATCCTAGATGGAAAATCGAGTCAGTTCCCATGACTTAAATTTGACTGAGAAAAGCAAAAAAGGGTTATTTTATTGTTTTACTCTATGCATTAAAAAATCTGGTGTTCACTGATTATTTACTGATAAATCCTGATTTAACAGTTACATGACACAATTGTGTTCATTTGCTATGTCAGTTATGGTCTAGTAGACATCAGGTTCGGGCTAGTACATTTTAAGAGGAGCTGGTCCGACGGTCTTGCTGTAAAAAAAGTTTATGTCGAACCCTGACAATCCCAATCAAATTCTAGTAAAAAATCCCCGAATGCGCCAACTTGACGTATTTCGCTACCGTTTTAACTTGCGGCCGATTTGACTTCTCAATCATTGACTGGTTTAAACATTTAATGTTACATTTGTACATTAAATATGTGTATGTTATTGCGAAATATTAACCAGTCCGAATTTTCTTACGCTTCTGGCAATACTCCCCATGAGCATACATGCCAGACGTCCCGATCTCGGCAGGACAGTCCCGCTTTTGGGCTCTTTGTCCCGGCGTCCCGATATGAGACGATTTGTCCCGACATTCGTAAAAAACGATGTAAGGTCTATAGGTTCCCAATAAAATTCGCTATTCAAGCTCTGTTTCACTAACACTTACCACCGCTAATCCTTTTATTGCCCCCAATTAACAATCCGATTCTACTTCTCGTGTGTACCAGTGTTGTTTATGACACCTTATCAGCGATTTATCGGCAAATTATTGATTTTATCAGGCATTCACACCATGGTGGTCTTCAAGATAGTGGTCGCTTATTGCTATCGATAGTTGTATTATAATGAAATAAATGTTGAAAATGTGTTTGTTTTTGTCTTTGTTTGAAACGGTTTACAAAACAATTGTTTTGTAAAATTAACTCTACGTCATTAATGAGTCTTTTACATTCAATGTTTAGTTCCAAAATAACGGGATAATCCGAATGTGCAATATACCAAAATCGCAACAAACAGTCCAATAAGTGATACCCATCCTGTCTAGTGTAATTGGGTGTAATTGTAATAAAAACAACGAGGTGCTATGCATGACAGTTTGACCCTACTCCAATTAAGCTAAAAACAACGAGGTGCTATGCATGACAGTTTGATCCTACTCCAATTAAGCCGCGACAATTGACAAGAAACAAACTGCGCATGGATACATGCTTAAAAAAACATCGCAACTGGATAGCCTCCCCTGCGTTAATGTTTGCCAGTGAAAGTAATATAATGAGTATTGTTGTCGTAATGTTCCAGATTTTGTACTCTTAAAAGATGAATATTATCTTCGTTGTTTGCTATAGTCTTATTTAATAAAACTGTTATTGTTATGTTTTAGATTTCATGTTCATATCAGATGTTTTATGTCTTGAATAAAAGTATCAAGAGTTTTTGTTAGTACTGACTACAGTAATGGTGGAATGATAGATCCTGCTTTTTGGTCAAATGTCCCGACAATTTTTTATGGAATGTCCCGCTTTGGACCTAAAAAAATTAACATGTATGCCATGAGTCACAATAGTAGGTATTACAGAAAGAAATGAAAGCCTAGTGAAGTCAAGAGCAAATCGTTAAGTGATTTTGGCTTCGTAAAAAGTTCATCAGTCTGCACAGACAAACGAAACAGACTCGGACAAGGCACACTTAGTGCTCTGATGAGGCTAAGCAGCCTGGGGGTGTCTGGAATCTAATAAGCCCAGAAAGACGCCATTCTTGATATATTTAAAGCAGACACAAACAGAAAACTCTGTAACTCTGTGTTCCGATAGCATGTTGTTGTTTGTGCAAGGCTGTGAATAAAAGTTTTTCTTTCCTGTGTCATTTAAAGCTGACAAAAGTTTAACAAAGTCATTAAAATACCATTCTTCAATTGGTATAATTCACAATTTAATTTTTCCCAATTGGAAGATTTTGCGACGTGTTTTTTTCCCAATTTGGTGATTTCACGCCGCGAAAAATTCCCAATGGCATGGGTACCGGACCCTTTCCCAATTGGGAGAAAAAATCACTGAACCCCTTTTACCAGTGTTACATGGGAAGTAGGGGGGAAGTCTGTAACAAGGGACAAAATTGTCACAAAACCAGGTTTTCAAAAAAAAATTTTTTATAAATAGAGTTTTGTCACAGACGTGACGTATACCCCCATATGCTGCATTGACACAGAATATTTTGCATGCTGTCTTCACAAAACAAGAGAAGCTAATTTATGTTGATTTTAAAGAATTATTATGCCATGATCATTTATGGCCATTTTGACCTTTGAACTCTTGAATTCTTTTGCATGACATGCCGTCCAATGACTGTGAACAAAATTAATTAAATCAACAGAGTCATTTTAAAATCTCACAATGAATGACATAGTTATGGCCCGGACAAGCTCATTTATGGCCATTTTTGACCGTTGAACTCAAAGTGTGACCTTGACCTTGAAATTATCGACGTAATTCTTTGGCGCCACACACCTTCGAATGATGGTGAGCAAATGTGCAAAATGATTTTAAAATCTCACAATGAATGACATAGTTATGGCCTGGACAAACTCATTTATGGCAATTTTTGACATTTGAACTCAAAGTGTGACCTTGAAGATATCAACGTTATCCTTTCGCGCGACACACCGTCAAATGATTGCGAACAAATGTGCCAAATGATTTTAAAATCTCACAATGAATGACTCAGTTATGGCCCGGCCCGACAAGCTCATTTATGGCCATTTTTTACCTTTGAACTCAAAGTGTGACCTTGACCTTGAAGATATCGACGTGATTCTTTCGCGCGACACACACCGCCCAATGATGGTGAACAAATGTGCCAAATGATTTTAAAATCTCACAATGAACAACATAGTTATGGCCCGGACAAGCTTGTTCCACCTGCCTGCCTGCCGACCTTCGCCAATCTAACAACCAGTTTTTTCCTTTGGAAAACCTGGTTAAAAATCATCCTGAATATCACGTAATCTATAGGCAATCAATAGGCAAAGAAGCCACATACATTTTATCACTTAAGAAAAAAGCGATTGTTTGCGTTTATGAAATTCTTAAGCACTTTCATACTCAATAATTACCAGAATTTGCTTTAAAAAAAGGAATAAATGGGATAATCTGGTAATGAATAGCGACGGGAAAATAAGTACGAAGGAGAGTCAGGTTCATATGTACGGGGATCGTGTGTATCTATGTGTAAGTAAATTTGTTAAAACACTTAAACAAAGGTCACTATCCAAGACTTTAAAGTATTTTTCTTGAAGAGTTATAACACACCAAATAACGTCATAAATGAATGTAAAAAAAATAACATGCAGAAGGGGGCTACTCTCTCTAATCCTCCCCCCCCCCCCCCCCCCACCACCACCTGTAAACAAAAATCGTGTGAAAGACACGTCCAAATTTTGGGTATATTTAAATATCTCAATGATCGACTCTTTTTGTGTCTGGTAAGTAACAAAACAAAGCATTTCATGTGCTAGCATTATCAGGAAAGTTGCAAACTGACGATGAAATGCACACACAAACAAGTTGAAAAAACTTGTTAAATTTTAGCCGGCTTGTATACAATTTCCTTCGAAATAAATAATATTGAATGTTTTCAAAAGTTCAATGTAATAAACGTACGTATTAAGTTTATAATTGCTTATTTTCCTTTTTCCATTTTCATGACTTTTCACCGTTAATAGCAAACATGGCGTCCTTCGACCGGATGTACCAATTTTATGTTTACCAGTCTAAGACAAAACGGCCACTACACAGGACGGGATTTTGGAGAGATATTTTGTTAAGCTATATTTTTCGGCTTATCTGTTTAACGTCACTTTTGACCTAACCTGACCTGTGTTAGTGTCCAATAAAATTCAAATACAATTTTCCGCGGCTAGACACGAATGAATACACTTCATTTATGCCATTGGCTGATTTGAGTATACCACCAGAACATTGGAAACATGAACGCGTCTTTGTAACACTGTTTTACTGCATGAAACAATTGTTTCTCTAATGAAAAGGCTTAATAGATAGAACAGTTTTACACTTAACTCTCGACATCAATACAGTTTGTGCGTGCACCTTTTATTTTTAGAGGATTGCCAGCACAAGAGCGTTTGTACTTAAAGGCTATGTTCTCATATTTAGTACTGACTTCCATATTCCTGTCAACATGTTAACATGTAAAAGTATAAAGAGCAGTGGAAGCGTGGCATCACTTTAATAGATTGCATTTCAACCCGCGAGGTATCAGGGTCAGTTCGCAGCCAGAGTGTGTGAATGTCAGAGTTTATTTGCAGGTCATCGCTGCGTCTTCAGGACTACCTTATGTGCTGACCTGAGTTCGCGGCCAGTAAAATAATTGTTATATAATATAGACGCTATTGCGTGAACTAGGTGAACTGGAATTTTTTTAGACCAGAAATTTGTTAAATTAAGATATTCAGCAATATAATTATGGTATGTCAATAATAGATTATTCATGTGTTTTCAACTATACCATGATAAATATTATTTTTGATTAATTTAATAAGAATTATTCCACCAAATTGACTAATGTATTAAGCATGAGCGCGATGATTCTCGATATTGTTAATAATAAAATCAAATAGCAATGCCCGACAAACCACTAAAACACGTTTGTTCGAAGAACGCGCGTATAAATATTTAAAATATGTACGGATACTTCGCGTGTGGCCGGTTTACTCATATGTTTTAATTTCACTTCCATTCTTCTTTTGGTTTTCTGTTTTGTATCTATAGGTTTATGACCACCAATATGTAATAATGTAAAATAAGCCGAGAAAACTCCGCGTAACATCCCGTACTGTGTGTGATGCAGCTAAGAACTGCACAGAAAAAGACATTCGCTATCCTTGATCTCATTCATTAAACTCTTTACCTTTCCCAAACTCCAACCACAATCAACGCTGTATATTTGTTTTAAAGATATTTCGTGTTTAGAAATTAATTTATATGGAAATCACATTTGTTCGTTTACAAAACTCTGCAAGGAAGATATCCGTTCAACTTTTCTGGATGATGATAAAATATCAAATAAAAAAAAAATTCATTTTGAAAGTTTCCCGAAACAATTAGCATACCACGAAACGAACGCTATTGTAATGACTTTGATTTAGAAGATGAACACCATTTTATATCCATATGTCGCTGTTTCACTGATGTTAGAAAAAACAAAAGCCGTGTATTGTATACCAATCCATCTTTTGATGAATTAAACAAGTTATTTGTTTCAATGGAAAAATCAGTAATTTCTAATGTATGCAAGTATATCAGGTCCCTGAAGGTCTTGATATAAGAAATACGAATCTTAATAATACTGTTCAATAAAGTAAATTATCACCTCGATAGTTTTTTTAGTATTTGTATTCTTAAATGACAATTTTATGATATATAATATTATGTTGTTATACCAATGTACCTGACAAAAAAAAAGTGTATACTTAAGTATGCTTTGGTATGAAGACGATGTGAATAACTCTGAATAAACTGTCTGTCTGTCTGTCTGTCTGTCTGTCTGTCTGTCTGTCTGTCTGTCTGTCTGTCTGTCTGTCTGTCTGTCTGTCTGTCTGTCTGTCTGTCTGTCTGTCTGTCTGTCTGTCTGTCTGTCTGTCTGTCTGTCTGTCTGTCTGTCTGTCTTCTGTCTGTCTGTTTGTCTGTATGTCTGTCTGTGTGTGTTTCTGTGTGTCTGTCTGTGTGTCTGTCTGTGTGTCTGTCTGCCTGCCTGCCTGCCTGCCTGCCTGCCTGCCTGCCTGCCCGCCCGCCTGTCTGTCTGGCTGTATGTCTGTCTGTCTGTCTTATTTCAGCAAATTGAAGAACACCATTATTTTCACAGTTTGCAATTGATCTAGCATCTACTTTACATTTATTTTTCGGAGAGATCTACACTTAATCGCACTTCTATCGAAACACTTGTACAATTTCTCAAAAACGGTAATTGAAAGTTCACACGTTGTTGTTTGAGGTTATTTACTTAATAGTTGCAAAAGAAATTGATTTCTTAGGACTATCTGATCGGAAAACATACTTGTTCAAATGTTTGATAAAAAATCGTTATAAGCAAAGACGATTTCAGGCTGGTATTTTATTATAGCAGCGATGTTTTTAACAACAGTTCACGTGCATCACATGTATCGCACACGTACCGGATCATGTATAATGTTACTTGCTCTGTCATCAAAATTACAAGATCCAAATACTATTAAACTTCGCTGTAACGAGTTGCACTTGCGTGTAAATATACGACCTACAATCACGTGAACCAAAAAGGAACTTGAACCAGATTGTTTTCGGGAAATGATGAACAATTAATCCATCTACATTGATAATATATTATGTGTTCTCGATGAGATAAAATTATCAACAGTGAAATAAGTTGACATAATTATTTATATACGGCACGGAGCCTTATTTAGTGCAAATTCAAATTTGACTAATGTTTATTGATTTTCACGTAAAGTCAATATTTTCGGTTGCGTCGTTTTGTGACCTTTTACTTTCGAGTGATATTGCTCGGTTAATGACTATTCGTCGAATCAGCGAGGAGTTCGAGTCCATTTTTTAGGAGTCTAAACAAAAGTATGATTTGTTTGTTCATACTCCATGTTTTTACATAATCCTTCGATACTTAATGGAGAAATTATGTAACTTTTAAATGTTGCGTAAGAAGTACGATTTAGTGTACATATATTAAAGTTGATAGTCTTCTTTCCAACTCCCTTAAACATAATAATAGTAACCGGTATTTTAACTGTTTTATGCGTGTTTACATTATCTGTTCCTCTTGGTTGATATCTTCTGGATTGGTTGAAGCACACTCGAAATTGAGTGGTAATATCCTGTTCGTATCGATAGTTTATCTTACCCATGAAAAATCATGCAATTTTCGTGACGGTGCAATGCGTAAATTGTTTCTCATTGTATTGTAAACACATACTTTAATATATGTCCGCTTCGCTGGAAATAATCACATTTGTTGTCAAATAAACAATAAAGGTACCGGATTCCGCGTTGAGGACATGTCATCACCCGTGCATTCAAAAATCCCCCTACAGGCCACAATGGGATGTCCCGTCACGCTTGAGTTAGTACAGACGACAATTCTTAAGCATTGTAGTATAACACTGTACATGAGTTAAATTTAATGGATATAACTTGGTACTTTATGATTGACAAGGTGCGCCAAGTAAAATACTAATGGAATACATGTAATTCAAAACGTGCAGTTTCGAATTCGATAAAACGTCCGGAATAACTGGAGGAGTTCAGTTGTTCATTTGGAAATTTACCTGGGAGAGTTTCAGTATGGCTCAGAAGTCCACGAGAAATTTGTGTTCTGGATGTGGTACCGTCGTGTACTTTGGTACGGAATTTGATTTATTTTCTTCAGTTCTAGTAAATGTTCTTTATCAGGTTTATTGTTAGTATTTGGTGCTGTTTACTATATCCGCGATCAAATACAACAGAGTTTTAAATATATCAACATCTTTTAGTGCAATAGTCCAACCCCCAGCTATTGACCCTCTGAGTCTCTTGTACTATTTACTCGTAACAGCTCAAAGCATTCAAGAAGAACTATATATCAACCTCTTAAGAAGGATTAATGAATGATCGGTTTATTAGACGAAACCTGTGACTGTGTTTTTGCTAAAATTTACTAAACAAATTAAATTGCCTTTAAAAGACATAATGTCATGCATATATTTAATTGTGATTGTTATGGTTATATTGGTCCATTGTCTTCTCAAGTTGTTCAGAGCACATTTTTTAATGAATGAACAAATACGTCTTTCTTCAAATATTGACATGTATTCATTGACAGATGTATTCATTCAGACTTGTGAATGAATACATCTGAATTTTAAAAGATTAATGCATATCAATTACTAGTGTACTTAAGATTTCCGTGTTATTGTTTTTCTTACAATTGTTTGTTAATTAAGCAATTTATTGGAGTCTGTTTTATAGAGAGTCTATTAAGATCATTATGCCATTTGGTCGCCATATTAAAGGGGCCTTTTCACAGATTTTGGCACATATTGAAGTTTGTCATTAAATGCTTTATATTGATGAATGTAAACATTGGATCTAAAATGCTCCGGTAAAAAATATGAATTACATCAAAGAAATAAAAAAAAGTAACCATCTGATCAACTGGGCTCGAACCACTGACCCCTGGAGTAAAAGGCTATTGCTTAGACCACTCGGCCATCGGCGCTCATTCAATGAGTGATGTATTTTATACTTTATATAAGCAATCCTCGTATATATAGTATCACAAAATATAACGACAACAACAGAACTCTCCAAATTATTCAATCGTTTTGCGTTGCAACGCTTTATAATTTTCAAGTTTTTATATCGTTTAAAGATGCATATAATGGATATTTTAGAGCATGGTAAATGTTCAGCATTGCTGTTTTCTCACAAATATCATTTATAGCTACAAGGAAAATTTGCGAATCTGAAACATTTAAAAAAAATTTTTGTCAATTTACCAAAACGTGAAAAGGCCCCTTTAAACACACTATGATGTTTTGGTAAAGAAAGTGGAGCTCTTAGAAAATATAATTGAAACAAAGCATAATTTTGATCTATTATTTATTAGAAATTACAAGTTGAATGTGTTTAACACTTATTAATGGCAAGAAAAGGATTTTGACAACATTGACATATTTACTACTAAATTTATTGTAATGTATACCTGTACACGTCTTTACTTTTAGCATACACATAGCAATTGTCATTAGAACCAATGTCAATTGATATCTTGGTATGTTCTTGTAAGAAACATAAATAACAAGAAAAATACCAAATAACAATAAAGACAGTCATATTTGAACAGGGTCATGCTAAAATGGGTCTCATGCCATTGGCCGCCAGCCTAGCTCCAGCATCCACATCTGCCCAGCCTGGTCAGGATGTTACCCTACAAGGTGATGCCCTCAATAGTGGACAGGGCACATATAGCTAATGACCATACTGGGGCAAATACACAGGCTGGTCTGGAACTACGCTTGCTGCATATGGCAGAAGACCCATTTTTGCATGATGATGCGCACTGAACACTCATTTAAATAAACTGATTGTTTTGCAAATAAATTTGACCTAGAAGGAACATTTCTCAGCGCAGGTCTCAAACACACTATCAATGGAAGACTGGCAAAACCTTCCACTTCTGTCTGACAATCTGAGCTAACCTTGCAGTCCGTAACCCACACACACTTATAATGTCATTTGCTGAAACAAAACAAAGAAGGTTAACTATTTTTTGTATGAAAAAATAGGAAAAACTTATTCTAACAGTGGTGTTGTGTCTTAGCTCCCTTCAGGCTTTTGTGAAATTCCATCGCATGACAAATTTATCCATGTACAATTAGCTTGTACAGTTGTAGTTTTTAGGATGTCGAGACATTTTATGTAGTTTTAAGCCTGCTAAATTTGTATTTTGCTGGTGTGAGAAACACATGCCAGAGGACACGAAGATGTCCAGGACATTTGAACGGCTGCCAATGTATTTTGGTTGCTGGATTTGTACAAATGGGCCATGCTCTGTCAAAAGAGGGGTTTAATTCATGTGTTAAAAGTGTCGTCCCAGATTAGCCTGTGCAGTCTGCACATGCTCATCTAGGACGACACTTTCCACTTTTATGGTTATCTCTTCTTTGCATAAATACAGTTTAAGTGGAAAGTGTCAATCTTGATAAAGCCTGTGCGGACTACACAGGCTAATCTGGGATGACTCTTAACACACATGCATTAATTTTCAATGAGCGTGGCTCAAATATATTAGACGTGAAATGAATGTCATTAAGGTACTTTGGTTGTCATAGATGCTATTCGGAGAAACATTTGCATTAGCAAATTTTCTAAAATTGTTTTTATATGAAGTAACAGTTGTAGCTTAATGCTAGAATTGTTTCAAGTCAATTGAAGCTTTCACAAGCTTCCTAATAAATGATATACGGTACAGATACATTCGGAAATATGGAATGAGTGATGTATAGGACGTCATCTATTGATGATGTTCATTGAACGAATGATAATGGCGACTATTATTCGTTAAGCTCCTGGTTATAACCGCGATTTGGGAGTCTTGAAAACTGGCCCAACATGGTTGCTGAAATTTGACATGTTTATGGACAAGAACGCGATCTACACGATGGCATAATCGTCATTTCTGGGAAAACTCTAGTTTTTGATAAAATGACGAAAAAGTGGTGTTTTTTTATTGCGCAATCGCTATAAACACATGGCTTGGCTGGAAGTACATGTAGCGTTAATAGCAACCCCAAGACAATTCACGCGCTAGACAATTCAAATTTGATTTTAAATATTTTTTTTCGTACCCAAAATATTTCGTACCCATATTTTTTTCGTACCCAATTTTTTTTTCGTACCCATTTTTGTCGTACCCAAATTTTTGACGTACCCAAATTTTTTCGTACCCCAATTTTTTTTTCGTAACCATTTTTTTCGTACCCAAATGTTTTTCGTACCCAAATTTGTTTGTACCAAATTTTTTTTTCGTACCCAAATGTTTTTTGTACCCAATTTTTTTCGTAGCCAATTTTTTTTTGTACCTAATTTTTTTCGTACCCAAATGTTTTTAGTTCCCTTTTTTTTTCGTACCCAAATTTTTTTTTGTACCCAAATGTTTTTCGTATCCGAATTTGTTCGTACCAAATTTATTTTTCGTACCCATCTTTTTCGTACCCAAATGATTTTCGTACCTAAATTTTTTTTTTCGTACCCATTTTTTTCCTACCCAAATTTGTTCGTACCCAAATTTTTATTCGTACCCATTTTTTTCGTACCCAGATAGTTGTTCGTACCCTAATTTTTGTCGTTCCGTATATTTTTTCGTACTCTAATTTGTTTTCGTAACCAAATTTGTTTTTTTTCCTACCCACATTATTTTCGTACCCAATTTTTTTTCGTTCACAAATTTGTTCATACCCAAATTTTTTTTGTACCCATTGGTTCGTACTCATTTTTTTTTCGTAACCAAATTTTTTCGTACCTGATTTTTTATTCGTACCCATTTTTTTCGTACCCAAATAGTTTTTCGTACCCTTATTTTGTTCGTACCCTTTTTTTTCGTACTCAAATTTGGTTTAGTACCCACATTTTTTTTTTTTCGTACCCACATATTTTTTCGTACCAATTTTTTTTAGAAATAATCAATTTTCAATTTGATTTGATCTCTCCACTCATTCCATCCCGCGAAACCCTTAAGGTGTCGCAACTCTAGTATAGATAAGACAGTCTTTGCTTGGCCATTTCATTTTTAATCAGTCCAGTATGTAGCAGGTGGTGACATCGAATAAAACAATGAATGAAAAAGAACTTTCATTTAATGACATGCTACACATGTAATCTGATCCAAATTCTCTTATCTGATTATTTGATAGATTGATGGCTTTACAGAAACATGTTTTGGTGATACAACTGTATATCTACCTTTGCTTAATTTCTTGGCTATAACAGGATATTTTCAAGATCAAAAGACACACATTTAAATCATGTTGATTAAAAGAGGATGTTTATTCTGTCTGTCAAGTATGAAGAGAAATGTTAGTGAGGAAGACATAGCAGTTTAAAGTCAGGAACAAAAATATGGTAGTAAATTACCAGATAATATTTGGGAAGATTCAAGAAGGAACTTCACTTTTTGTAACAAATAATAGCTTTGACTCCAGTGTACAAAAAAAGTCCTGAATTGTATAGAATTGTCATTATGTATGGTAACTGACTGACATGACAGTACTCAAAACATGTTGCAAACAGCAAAAATCTAACAAGAATAACAAACAAAACCCCAAAAAGCTAGGAATATTAGGTTCCACCTCTCAAAATCCCAATCTTGTTAAATTTGAGCCATATTCTGGGCCAACTCCGTTTAAGTATAATGGCTGTATAGCATTAGAGAATATCTGAGTGATTTGTAGTGCAAAACAAACACTTGAAGATTAAATATCAGTATCAAATACTTGGCCATATTATAAATCGTACATCACTTTAAGCTTATACTTGATGGTTGTTATTGTTGGAAATTTACTTTCACTCAATGGTAGTGTCTATAAGCATTATAAACTGTATATTTAAGTATTCTTTTTATGCCCCCAGAACCATATTAAAATCGCATCGTTCGTTAAGTTAGTCAGTTAGTTAGTCTTTCCGTCCGGATTAGTTTCCGCTCAATAAGTCAAGCAATAGTCATCAGATCTTCACTAAACTTCATGAAAATGTTTAAGGCAATAACATCTAAGTCAAGTTCGATAATCGGCCAAATCGACCTAGACACTCTTGAGTTACAGCCCTTGAATCATCGTAAAATTGTTTTTTTCTTGTTTCCGCTCAATAACTCAAGCATTTGTCATCAGATCTTCACCAAACTTCATAAAAATGTGTAAGGCAATAACATCTAGGTCAAATTTGATAATCAGCCAAATTGACCCAGACACTCCTGAATTACGGCCCTTGAATCATCGTAAAATTGTTGTTTTTTCTCGTTTCCGCTCAATAACTCGAGCAAATGTCATAGGATCATTGCCCCACATCATGAAAATGTGTAAGGCAATAACATCTAGGTCAAGTTATATAATTGGCCAAATTGACCCAGACACTCTTGAGTTACGGCCCTTGAATCATTGAAAATTGCATTTTTTCTCGTTTCGGCTTAATCACAGAACCAAATGTTATAGGATAATCGCCACACTTCATGAAAATGTGTAAGGTCATAAGATCTTGGTCAAATTAGATAATCAGCAAAATTGACCAAGACACTCCTGAGTTACGGCCCTTGAATCATCAACCAGGAGTTTTCCTTGCTTCATTGGGAAGAGGCCCTAGCCTATGAATTTTGAGAAGAAATTGCTCATTTTGGGAAGAATTCTCGCTAAAATTGCTGCTTTGGGAAATGAAATAGCTGTAATAGGTGTAAGTTAGGATTTTGAGGAAAACTGCATAATTTTAAAGAAATTTTCAATTGGGAAGGGGCCTTTAATAGGCCCCTGTTATATAAGGCTGAAAACGCCTGCATCGACAAATTTAGTTTTTTCTCGTTCCCGCTCAATAACTCCATCAATTGTCATTGTATCGTCACCAAACTTCATACAAATGTGTAAGGTAATAAAATCTAGGCTATGTTTGATAATCAGCCAAATTTACCCAGGCACTTCTGAGCTACGGCCATTGAATCATAAAAAAAATGCGTTTCCGCTCGAAAAATGCTCATAACTTCTTTGTCGCTTCAGATGTAACCTTCATATTTGGTATGCATGTGTATTTTGCCTTTCCATACACACACAAATTGTGACCCCCTTGACCTTGAACTTAGGGCCCGCGTTTAGGTTTCGAAATCTGCCTTTAGGTTTCGAAAAAGCATTTTTCGGGGGCATATGTCTTCCGATGGAGACAGCAATTGTTTATTTTTCAAATTGATGATTGCTTTAAAAAAACAAAAAAACATACTTAAGTATAAAATTTGAAGTTTTTAGTACCTGAAATTCAATTAACAAAATTGATAGACAATCAATGAAGCAAACGCATTTTGCTGTAAAAAAAATACACATTATTTATTTAGAAAATACACGTGCACAAAATTTAACCAAAATATAAAAAGCAATATTCTTTGTTAAACCCATCAACTTTAAAGGGGCCTTTTCACGTTTATGTAAATTGACAAAATTAAAAAAAGTTTTTTTTAATTCTCAAATTTTTGTTTTAGTTGTGATATATGTGAGGAAACAGTAATACTGAACATTTACCAAGCTCTAAAATATCCATTCCCGCTCAATAACTCCATCAATTGTCATTGGATCGTCACCAAACTTCATACAAATGTGTAAGGTAATAAAATCTAGGCTATGTTTGATAATCAGCCAAATTTACCCAGGCACTTCTGAGCTACGGCCATTGAATCATAAAAAAAATGCGTTTCCGCTCGAAAAATGCTCATAACTTCTTTGTCGCTTCAGATGTAACCTTCATATTTGGTATGCATGTGTATTTTGCCTTTCCATACACACACAAATTGTGACCCCCTTGACCTTGAACTTAGGGCCCGCGTTTAGGTTTCGAAATCTGCCTTTAGGTTTCGAAAAAGCATTTTTCGGGGGCATATGTCTTCCGATGGAGACAGCAATTGTTTATTTTTCAAATTGATGATTGCTTTAAAAAAACAAAAAAACATACTTAAGTATAAAATTTGAAGTTTTTAGTACCTGAAATTCAATTAACAAAATTGATAGACAATCAATGAAGCAAACGCATTTTGCTGTAAAAAAAATACACATTATTTATTTAGAAAATACACGTGCACAAAATTTAACCAAAATATAAAAAGCAATATTCTTTGTTAAACCCATCAACTTTAAAGGGGCCTTTTCACGTTTATGTAAATTGACAAAATTAAAAAAAGTTTTTTTTAATTCTCAAATTTTTGTTTTAGTTGTGATATATGTGAGGAAACAGTAATACTGAACATTTACCAAGCTCTAAAATATCCATTATATGCATCTTTTGACGATTTGAAAACCTGAAAATTATAAAGCGTTGCAACACGAAACGATTGAATAATTTGGAAAGTTCTGTTGTTGTCGTTATATTTCCTGAATCTACAAGGATTTCTTATAAAAAGTAAAAAAAACATCTCATCATACATGTAGCATGAGTATGGATGGCCGAGTGGTAAGAGCGGAAAATTTTTACTCCAGGACTCCAGTGGTCAGTGGTTTGAGCCCAGTTGAGGGTTACTTTTTCTTTTCTTTTTTAAATTGTATTCCTGTTTTTTTATCTGGAGATTTTTAGGTCCAATCTTTAAATTTATCAATATAAAGCATTACATGAAAAACTTCATTGCATGCCAAAAGCTGTGAAAGGCCCCTTTAAAGACAAATAATACTTGTCACTACTTAACATTTATTTAAAAAAATACATGTACTAAAAACTTGCCATGTGAAAACCCACAGGGCAGGTTTTACTGTCACAACATACCTAAACAGTGATAAATAGTTCAATCCTCAAAACAAAGGTTTCAATATGAACAAGTACAGTAAACACAATAAATCAACTGTTGTTGGGATTGGAAATTTCTGGGTTCCTTTGCTTTAAATACTGGATAGAAAATAACTTAACCCTTACATCAATAATTCCTTTTATGCTGCCATGCTTTATTTATAATATTAATATTAACAAACATGAAAGTGTTTTACATATTGTATAATGCAAAAAGAGGATATCCATTATGTTGTCTTCCCACATTTCCCTCTGCAGTTTACACAGTTTAATCAGGGATGGCACTTTCCGCTTTCATTGTATATTTTGTTGAAAGAAAGTCTCTTGCCAGCAAAAATCCAGTTTAGGCTGCTTGTGGCATCCATGATTAACCTGTGCAGACTTCACAGGCTAGTCTGGGACAACACTTTATGCACAGGCTAGAAGCCCAGTTTTACCAGAGAGAGGCTCAGGTCTATTTGCATGCTGGGAAAATTGTCGTCTGCTAAAATGTCTTCTGCTGAATTTCATAAATTAGCATTTTCTTCGATTTTTTTTCAAAGAATACTATCAGAATAGCAAACAGTTTGGATCCTGATGATACGCCACGTCCTGTGGCGTCTCATCTGAATCCAAACGGTTTGCAAAGGCCTTCAAAATTTGGTTCCAGCACTGAAAGAGTTAACTGTTTCTATTCCAGCTGAGCGCAAGACATCCCTGGGTCGAGACTGGCATCCTCATTGCTTGAAATGTGCCCAGTGTGGGAAAGTGCTGATCCCTGGTCAACATGCAGAGGTATGACATGAAATAACTGGGATAGCAATTAGTGGTAGCTAGGGATAGAAATGAGTGTTTTCCGGTTGGCTCAGGGCCAGTTGATTGAATTTTGCGCATGTCAAATTCAAAAGTTGGTAGTCCTATTTTGACGGTATTTCTTGTATAAAAGCTGGAAACTTTCAAACAGTTAATCATAAACACCTCTCTATGGAAATTAGCTGAAGCATGTTGAAGTAATTGTCAACAATTTAGGCTTATGATAACTGAATATTTTTTAAAGTATTATATGTCCAATGCCCATGACATTTACTAGGAGCTCCTAGAAATTTGGCTGGGCAACCAACATACTTCATATGGTTCCCCTCTGGGCAACCAACATTAGAAGCTAATGTCTCTCCCTAGGGCAACAGGGACATGTATGGTGGCTAACTTTTTCCATATCGTTCATTTTGGTAAGTAATATGGGTGCCAAACACATTTTTACGACACACATACACTATCTTACATTGATTTGCCTTTCTGTTAGTGAAGAAGTGCGTCTTTGACATTTTTACTAGTTTTTACTTTTAACTCAACAAATTTCAAATTCAAAGAATTTAATGCGAGTTGTAACTGAGGGTCAATCTATAATAATCTGCTTTTCTGTTAATTAATGGCAAATATTAACATAGGAATATTCTTGGACAAACATGTCTAAGGATATTTCAATGTTAATATGCCATTGTTTACCATGAAAATATAAACCAATATTTGGTCAAATCATTGATCGACTGTTTAATACTGGTAAATTAATCACTGGAGACGGTCCACTTGACCAAATTAAAACTAAAATCATCCCAACATTCATTTGAATTTTAATAAAAAATAAGGAAGATAATAATGAATCAATTTTATCTGTTTGCCTTCAGTATATATTCATACTGGCCATTTCTGTGTAACAGTATAAGTTTTTAAAGTAAATTTTGACTGGTCAGAAAAGGGCAGATAATGCAGCAAAGCAAGCCCCTTTTAGCTGATCTTCATTAACTATATGCTTTAAATAGCTTAAAGCAATTGCCTATCATTTAATGTAGTTTTGCTTCTTAATTTAAAACATTCATGGCGAGTTACACATACAGTTTAGCTATATAAATTCATTCAGTAGGGTCACATACTAACACCTCAGGGACATGATCACCTGTAAAATAAATAATGAATTAGTGCTGATGTATGGTATTGATTCAGTTCAGATATAACTTTAGTGTTTACAGAAATAGTTTATTTGTTGGCATATTTTCAAACTGTTATTTTTCTAAATTTAATTGTCGGACAAAGTATTCTGCGTAAATGCTCAGTAATTCTGCACCACATAATTTGATACACAAAATAGCACAGGGTGGTAAACATGAAACATACAATACACTCACAACAGTTTAAACAGGATTTATATTCATATAAAATACTGTCTGGCAAACATCATTATACTGTCCCATTGTGGGGATTGTATGGGTAATTTGAGATGTAATGCATGTTTTAAACCCATGATTATGTGAAATGTTGTCTAATTTTAGACTGTGCATGGTTGTTTAAATTTTGTGTTTCAATAACACATTTCAATGTTTTATTTCTGTACCGCAAATTATGAAACACATTTTGATTTTATCCTTTTTTTAGATTTTGATTTTATAGTTCTGTATCATACTAATACAATTTGACAGGCAATTATGCTTTACTGATTTCTGTGGTCGTTTTAGTTACTTTAGGTTCAAATTCATACGTTAAATAATATTATGTGTAAGATTTGTGTAAAATCTATAATTTTTTAAAGACTTTAGATAGGACTTTATAATACTTAATCTGGAGTTGCAGCTATGTTTAGTTTAATAAAACAGCCGGCAGAAGTCTTGTTATACTTCATATGCTATATATCAGCTATGGACATCCAACAGGCAGATATTGATCAGCATTGCATATTTTTTTTATGTGTTTTGTTTTAAGACAAACTGTTACATTAATGAAACATATATGTGGTGACAATTTAAAGGTATATACCTAATGTATTCAGAATCTTTTTTTGATAAGAAGTTTTCAAAGACAGGACAATTCTGTATTGCTATGATGTCAATAAAAAATTGTTTGTTTCTGCTACTCTTTATATAGACACTTACTTATTGGTATGCACGGTTGAGCTTTAAATTGTGTCATTTTTTTTTATACAATAGAATATATGTAAAAATTAATTGTTACATATAAAGAAAGACATGTCACTATGGAAACTGGAACATTCCAGTTATGAGATATCCTCATACAAGTGGGAAATAACTTGTCTATAGACATAAATAAAACTATATTTTAACAATAAAAATAAAGTTTTGTTGACCTACCTACCCAATTTTTAAGAGCTGTTAGTGGAAAAAAACAAATTACTTTTTAGTCTTGTATATTTGGCCATTCTTCTCTATGCATTAAACAAATCAATAAAAACTGATTGTTGTTTTTTCAGCACAAGGGGACCCCATATTGCCATAAACCCTGCTATGCAGTGCATTTCGGGCCTGATCTGTTTGGATATGGGTCTAGTACAACCTCTCCTTCCAGAAAATTGCTGGAAACCAATGGCGCACCATCTGCTACTCAGGACGATTATCAAGATTCCGGAATGAAGTGTATTTTTAAAACCACCAATACCAGTCCAGCGCCATTAAAATTGAATCGAAACTTTGGAACTACCAATATACAAACAATGGTTCGAGGGTTTGAAAAAAATACACACATTTCTGACTCAGATAGTATGTCCAACAGAAGTAGTGGCTATTTTAGTGGATCAGAAAATACAGTAAATAGCCTGATGTTGAGTCCAGTTAGTGAAAGACCTGTGAAAGACTCTGGATTAACATGTATTTACCAGTCCAGTGGGAATCCACTAGGAACAAAAGCAGCTGCAAACAATAACAATAATGAGGAGAAAATACTGGTTAAGAGTCCTTCACAATCCCCACGAAAAATTAGGTAAGCCTTTTTATGTGTGAGACTTAATGCTTATTTTAGAAAAATGTACATAGAACATGATTTATTTTACATTACTAAATAAAAAATCATACATGACAGAAACTCCCAACTTTGTTTGCCTGATCTTGTTATGATGTCATGTACATCCATAAAATTATTTTTTTTAAGTGAGTTACCCATATGTTCAGGTTCAAATGGTGTAGAAGTATGCTATGTGGCTTAGAATATAAGCACAAATACAGCAACATGTGCCAATATTAAGTTTTTCGGTATAATGGTAAATGTGAACAACCTAAAAAATGTACATGTTTATAAATGTATCCCTACCATTGTGAAACCCTTCAGTCTGCAGGTATTATATGATGTGACTATATTTTTGCTTCAAGCATTCCATTTCATGAAATCAAATGAATTCATAATTAAACCGTAACATGTTTTACAAATGTTTCATTAAGATGTTGTCAATTCGTGTAGATATAGTTATGCCTAAACAAAGAATACATTATGGTAACTTATGATTATACAGTTACCCATTGTACATTTGTATTTATGCAAAGCCTGATTGAACATAATGGACCAATTTACATAGTATTTGCATGAGCATGACATTTAAGCTATGTTTGTCTGGATTTTAAGATAATGCATTGTAAAATACTTTTACAATGATAGTTACCATACTTTTCGGTAATTTAATAGTGGGGTTTGTTTTTATCATAGTTTTAGGAATACAGACTTTCATTGTGGTAATTGAAGATTATAAACACTAGAATCACACTGTAAGCATTATTTTAGCAGTGTCCCAAATGATCCCTAAAGGATTGGGTTCAGTTTATAAAGGATTTCAATATTTAACATTAGTAATAAATGCACAGGACTTTATGTACATTTAGTACTATTTCATAACAGAAAATGTTCATTCTTCATATACTGGTAAAACATTGTGAAGAATAACTATGTGTATAGATTGACACTTGTTATTGAAGTCTTGTATTGATAATAGATTTTATTGAGGTATCATTAAAAAAAATAATTCAGGGGAGACTAACCATCACTTATATATGTGGCATATATTTTGATGGGACAGGACAGTTGTCTCCCTTGGAAAAGTCATGCTATTTTTGGACTAAGCATCTTATGTCCTGTTATTGACAGAGGGCGCACGCAGTGTGTAGTACATTTCACATGTTATGTTTAATACAGGCAGTTCAATTGATAACTGGTATGGCTAACTCTAGGTTCCCTAGGTAGGTACATGATCTTAGATTTTCTTAATTTTAACAATTGGGTTAAAATCAATTTCAGAATTACAATGATCTATTGGGTCAAATTTTACATGCTACATGTTGTTACTGGGACTGGTTTTTAGTTCATTTAATAAAATAAGGAAGAAATCTGTATAAATGTAAAGCAAAATAGTGTCAATGTATTTTGGATTGTGTTGTTTATCAATCCTCTTGTCAATGTCATTGAATGAATGCGTAAATATCAGCATGTACTTTTGCACATACTCAAGTTTTGTTAACATATAATTATGAGTCTAGTTTGAAAAATTAAAAATATGTTTATAGATTCTTTGTAATATAATGATGGTTTTACAGAATTCTTTTTCTTGATATGGGGAAAGGGCCAGGCCTTCCATTTTTTGGGAAAAAATAAAGTCAAAACTGAGAAACAGGGGAAAAAATTCCCAAAGTACATGTAGCTTGACATTTCGGGAAAATCGCATGATTTTAAAGAAATTAGTTTTGGAGAGTTGCACTTGGGGGAAGGGGCCTATATATAAGATCCTTGCAAAAGAAGCAAAAAAGCCCTATTTAATTGATTTCAACAAAGTTTAAGGAGAAAGTATTGAAGCTAACCTAGGACTCTGTACACATGGTAATTACTACCACTAATTAGAGTGTACTGACTATGATTAATTGCCAATTACCTGAGGGATGAATTTGATACAGAATGAATTTCTGGGTCAATCATTAATTAGTCCCCTGCCGGTTTCACCGGAGGGGACTTAAGGTTTTGTGTCTGTCCGTCTGTTACACTTTTCTGGATCCTGCCATAACTTTAAAAGAATTAACATTTTTCATGAAACTTGAAATATGGACAGATGGCAATATGGACATTATGCACGTCATTTCATTTTGTTCCTACGTCAAAAATTCTGGTTGCTATGGCAACAAATACACTAGAAATACTGCTGAAAATGGTGTGTTTTTTTCTGGATCCTGCGATAACTTTAAAAGTTCTTAATATTTTTTCATGAAACTTGAAAAATGGATAGATGGCAATATGGACATTATGCACGTCATTTCATTTTGTTCATACGTCAAAAATTCTGGTTGGTATGCCAACAAATAGACTAGAAATACTGCTGAAAATGGTGTTTTTTCTGGATCCTGCGATAACTTTAAAAGTTCCTAATATTTTTTCATGAAACTTGAAATATGGATAGATGGCAAAATGGACATTATGCACGTCATTTCATTTTGTTCCTACGTCAAGAATTCTGGTTGCAATGGCAACAAATAGACTAGAAATACTGCTGAAAATGGCGGTTTTCTGGATCCTGCGATAACTTTCGAAGTTCTTCATATTTTTCCATGCAACTTGATACATGGACAGATGGCAATATGGACATTATGCACGTCATTTCATTTTGTTCCTACGTCAAGAATTCTGGTTGCTATGACAACAAATGGACTAGAAATACTGCTGAAAATGGCGGTTTTCTGGATCCTGCAATAACTTTCAAAGTTCTTCATATTTTTTCATGCAACTTGAAACATGGACAGATGGCAATATGGACATGATGCACGTCATTTCATTTTGTTCCTACGCCAAGAATTCTGGTTGCTATGGCAACAAATAGACTAGAAATACTGCTGAAAATAGCATTTTTCTGGATCCTGCGATAACTTTCAAAGTTCTTCATATTTTTTCATGCAACTTGAAACATGGACAGCTGGCAATATGGACATTATGCACGTCATTTCATTTTGTTCCTACGTCAAGAATTCTGGTTGCTATGGCAACAAATAGACTAGAAATACTGCTGAAAATGGCGGTTTTCTGGATCCTGCGATAACTTTAAAAGTTCTTAATATTTTTCCATGAAACTTGAAACATGGATAGATGGCAATATGGACATTATGCACGTCATTTCATTTTGTTCATACGTCAAGAATTCTGGTTGCTATGGCAACAAATAGACTAGAAATACTGATGAAAATGGCGGTTTTCTGTATCCTGCGATAACTTTCAAAGTTCTTCATATTTTTCATGCAACTTGAAACATTGACAGATGGCAATATGGACTTGCGTCATTTCATTTTGTTCATACGTCAAGAATTCTGGTTGCTATGGCAACAAATAGATTAGAAATACTGCTGAAAATGGCGATTTTTTCTGGATCCTGCGATAACTTTAAAAGTTCTTAATATTTTTTCATGAAACTTGAAACGTGGATAAATGGCAATATGGACATTATGCACGTCATTTCATTTTGTCCCTACGTCTAAAATTGTGGTTGCTATGGCAACAAATAGACTAGAAATAATGCTGAAAATGGTTGTTTTCTGGATCCTGCGATAACTTTCAAAGTTCTTAATATTTTTTCATGAAACTTGAAACATGGATAGATGGCAATATGAACATTATGCACGTCATTTCATTTTGTTCCTACGTCGAAATTTCTGGTTGCTATGGCAACAAATAGACTAGAAATACTGCTGAAAATGGTGTTTTTTTCTGGATCCTGCGATAACTTAAAACGTTCTTAATATTTTTTCATGAAACATGGAACATGGATAGATGGCAATATGGACATTATGCACGTCATTTCATTTTGTTCCTACGTCAAAAATTCTGGTTGCTATGGCAACAAATACAAAAACAATTCTGACAATAGGGGAATTTTTGACAATGGTGGAGCCGGTAGGGGACTTTTATTGCTTGGCAATAGTCTTGTTGGAGTATACCATGAGTATGTGGTATTGACTTATTATGAAACTACAATTTTGTACAATGGGCTGAATATTGTTAAATAGCAAATGAAGCACTATGATTTAATACAGAAAATGAAATATGGTTAGATTTATAGAGCTGAGTATGGCTTTTATTTTGCAGTTAAGGTAAATGGCGGAATTTGGTCGAATAACCCCTAATGCACATTGATCAAAATAATAATATGTCTTGTTCTGAGAAAATTGGGCTTAATGAATGTGCGTAAAGTGTCGTCCCAGATTAGCCTGTGCAATCCGCACAGGCTAATCAGGGACGACACTTTCCGCTTTAATGGTATTTTTAGTTTCAAGGAAGTCCCTCCTTACCGAAAATCAAGTTTAGGCGGAAAGTGTCGTCCCTGATTAGCCTGTGCGGACTGCACAGGCTAATCTGTGACGACACTTTATGCACATGAATTTAGCCCAGTTTTCTCAGAACAAGACACATATTATTATGACATGATTTGAATATGATGAGTGTTAAAACAACAAACGAAGTGTGGTTAAACATGTCAAATATGGTTAACAATCAACATTATCATGGTAAAATGACAAGGTTTTCATATATATAATACCAAACAAGGAAAGTGGTAAAATACCACAACTTCAAACTAAATGCATAGCCAAGGTTTTATATGGTTAACTATTATAAACACACCAGGACTTGTCCCTCAATACATTTAATAAAATTTGTAGCTGAAATTGGATGCTGGGATTGGTGAGTATTGAGGAGAATGTGAAGTATTAACTTCCTCAGCTCTCTCTATTGAAACTGATGTGTTTGTCCTAAAGTCCAAACATGAAAGAGAGGTTGGGGTCTGTGTATTAAACTGCTTGCAGACAATCCAACTACAGAGATGTAGAGAGTTTATGATGAAATTATTAAGTTTGTATTACATTGATTGATTGTGAAACTGTTTTATATGCATAATATTTCTAGTGAGACTTCTATTTATATAACATTTCTAGTGAAACTATTCTATTAACATTACATTTCTAGTGAAACTATTCTATTTACATAACATTTCAAGTGAAACTACTCCATTTACATAACATTTTGGGTGAAACTGTTTTATGTACATAACATTTGCAGTGGAACTGTTCTATATGCATAACATTTTGTAAGTCAGATACAATAGCTTTAAACTCAAACCTCTATTATATTAAATTTTATACATATTTCTCTTTATACAAATCACTGATGTGTTCTTATATCTTTCATATATATAGTGTATTTGTATGTGATTGGTGGTGTGTGTCTTCTTGTATTCATTGTGTTTGTGCTGGTATAACTAATGAATAGTTAGCCCAGGGGAATGCAAAATTCTTCTTTAATTATGTCTGAGGGTGACAGCTTATATAAATGCAAATAAGCTTGAAAGATTCATCTCCCTGTAAACATGGGAAATAAAAAGTAAGCAAGGAAATGGCTCACAATATTCTAATTTGTTTAGAGCTTTACATATAATTTAAACTTAAGTATATAAAGTAAAGTTGTTTTTATGCCCCCGAAGGTGGACATATAGTGATCGCACAGTCCGTCTGTCTGTCTGTCCGTCTGTCCGTCTGTCTTTCCGTCACACTTTGCGTTTAGGTTTTGAAAAATGCTCATAACTTCTATGTCGCTTCAGATGTAACCTTCATATTTGGTAAGCATGTGTATATGGACAAGGCCTTTCCATACGCACACAAATTTTGACCCCTTTGACCTTGACCTTGAACTTAGGGTCCGCGTTTAGGTTTCGAAATATGCATTAGGTTTTGAAAAAGCGTTTTTCGGGGGCATAATTCATCCTATGGTGACAGCTCTTGTTATCATTATAATTATTTAATTTATAATTATTATTATTTTTGAATAAAAAATAAAATTAGTACAGTTTCAGATGAAACAATATTTAATACAAAATAGCGAATAGACAATTTATTTTCATTCAGCTATGGCTTAATTGTCTGTGAAAATTCTATTTGAAACTTGTTCTTTAAGCAATTATACCAGTCAGATTTTCACTTTTCCTTTCATATAGTAGGACAAACAGTATTACGGACAATTGATTTTGTCACCCCTGGCGTCATTAAATGTTCTTGAAATTGGGAACTATCTTAATATGGCCTTAATTTGTTCAGAAGCAAAAAGCATACAGCATCTTATGCACATTTGTTACTGCAGTATTCCTTAAGACTATATATATATATATATATATATATATATATATATATATATATATATATATATATATATATATATATATAAAATGGAACCCCAGAACAAGAAGCCATTATGCTTACCCTAATTACTCTGCGTTTTCAGTCACTTAAAAATAATATAAAAAATTCATGTCCGAAAATTTATATAAGAAAAATATTTAAAAATATCAGGTATTGGAAAATTTAAAAACAAAATTAAAGGTGTCTGAAAATTATAATTATGTTGAAATAAAAGCAATAATTCAATGTACAATAATTTTCTTCTTGTTCTGCTTTTAAAAAATAGAAAAAACTTCACAGCATTGCTATTTCTTGCCAGAAATGATATAGAACAAAAAAGTATATACAGAAAAGGTTCTGTTTCTTTAATAGGACAACACTGTTTTAAATGCTGTTGGTTAAATCCATTATTTTCTACCGGAATACATGGTTATTTTTCCACGTATGCAAATGTAATTGCCCATTGCCATCAGGCTGCATCTTCCATGTTTTATGATCTTAATCCGGTTGGAAAAATCCATGACCGAAGAGTCACAAGATAAGCAAAAACGAGGCCGAAGTCTGTAGAATAGCGTGGTAAAATAATTATTTTGTCAGAAAATTAAAAGTCATTAATTATGGATGAAAACCTGAATGTCAGAAAATTAATAGCCACAAAAAATAATTATTTTTGCTAAAAAAGGAGGTTGTCTGAAAACTTGAGTGTCCAAAAAGTAATTACGGTATTAGTAGAAATTCTAGAAATGCAAATGTTAAATGAGTGTGTGCTGTAATTATGATGATGTCTTAATAGCTGATCGAAGATAATATCTATCATATGATTTTTGTGGTATTAATTATTAATTAGTTCAAAGTGTCTTGGGATGTCCCTGATACAATTGTCTGGAAACTATCAGATATGAGATTCTCAGAAATGATAGGAACATTACAAACAACTTCCTTTGCAAGAATATCAAAGCAAATATGGTAATGCAAGTATACAAACAAAGATAGAAGTGAAACATTGTTTTTTTTTTGTTCAAATTTGGGTCCGATAGGGGGACCCATTCCCAATGGAAAAAAGTATACGTTTTTACCAAATGGGACCTAAAAATTAAAAAAAAATTAACAAGTTAACATGTCAATTATCTCCAAATCCAGCTCTATATTAAGTTGAACCTTAGAAAATATAATACCGAAATCACTTTTTCAGTCAATTTTAAAGTTTTTGTAAGAATATATCATTAACATTTTAAAGTAAACAAAAGTACGCAATATTTCCCAATACAAACAATTATTACTGCATACATACTGCAACAGTTTTAAGCATCAAACTTAGGTTCCTTCTTATCAAAATAATGGTCTCTAAATCCATGGAGTCATTTACATTAAAGCTGACCTATATATTTTAAATTAAACTTAAAATTAGCTTTAAATATAAGTTAAAAAACAAATATGTGGTTGTGATATTAAGTCTGAATTAAATGCCAAAGTAAATAAATAAGTGTATTGACATTTTTTGCTGTAAAAAATTGAAGTTTGGCATTGACATTTTTCTGTGTCCAAAGCAATGTGAAAATGTTAACAATTGTGTTACACTATGTGGCCCTTACAGCGACAGTTTAATTAAAGGATTTAGCAAGCATTAACAATTTACATATAATCACTGGAAAGTTTGTGCATACAACATCATGAAATCTGGGCACACAATCACATCTGGCCATCGTGAAAATTTTCTCATGTTTGGGAGGTTACAACTATGTAAAAAGCAGCACGAAATAAGAAACACTTATTTTCCATCTTTATTCTTTAAGTATTGTAAATGGACTCAAGCCAGGAAATTCATTTTCAAATATTGAATGTAATAATTTTTTTATGCACACTGATCTACTGTCGCAAGGAGGGAAAAAGGCCTGTCTACCTGTCTGTCCATCATTTTTAGCTCATCTATTTTTTGAAAAAAAATTATGAGCTATTGTCATCACCTTGGCGTCGGCGTTGGCGTCGGTGTCCGGTTAAGTTTTGCGTTTAGGTCCATTTTTCTCAGAAAGTATCAATGCTATTGCATTAAAACTTGGTACACTTACTTACTATCATTAGGGGACTGGGCAGGCAAAGTTAGATAACTCTGGCGTGCATTTTGACAGAATTATGTGCCCTTTTTATACTTAGAAAATTGAAAATTTTGGTTAAGTTTTGTGTTTAGGTCCATTTTATTCCTTAAGTATCAAAGCTATTGCTTTCATACTTGCAACACTTACTAACTATCATAAGGGGACTGTGCAGGCAAAGTTATGTAACTCTGACTGGCATTTTGACAGAATTATGTGCCCTTTTTATACTTAAAAAAATTGAAAATTTGGTTAAGTTTTGTGTTTAGGTCCACTTTTTTCCTACAGTATCAAAGCTATTGCTTTCATACTTGCAACACTTATTAACTATCATAAGGGGACTGTGCAGGCAAAGTTATGTAACTCTGACTGGCATTTGGACAGAATTATGGGCCCTTTATACTTAGAAAATTGAAAATTTGGTTAAGTTTTGTGTTTTGGTCCACTTTACCCCTAAAGTATCATAGATATTGCTTTCATACTTGGAACACTGGCAAACTATCATAAGGGTACAGTAAAAGGACAAGTTGCATAACTCTGGTTGTCATTTTTATGGAATTATGGCCCTTTTTAGCTCACCTGAGCGATAGCTCGGGGTGAGCTATTGTGATCACTCAGCGTCCGGCGTCCGTCTGTCCGTCCGTCAGTCCGTCTGTCTGTAAACAATTTGTAAACATCTTCTTCTACTAAACCATTGAGCCAATTTCAACTAAATTTCATGTGGAGCATCCCTAGGTCATGGGACAAAAGAATTGTTAAAAAAAATTTGATCACATAACCAAAATGGCCGCCATGACCATATATGGTAAAAACCTTAAAAAATCTTCTTGTCAGAAACCGCTCATCAGATTTTCAAAACATTTCACAGGGATGATCTTTGAAGGCTCCCCTGAAAAAGTTGTTCAAAGAAATTTGATTCGTCAAAAAACATGGCCGCAGGAGCTCGTTGAACTTTGCATGTTTATTCGTTTTTGCCTATTTTGTGAAAACTTTCAAAAATCTTCCACATTTTTTGTCCGATCTTTTCCAAATTTGCACAGTGTCTTTATATCAATGAGGACACGAACCCTACAAAAAATGAGCATTATTGGTCCATGAAGTACAGAATTACCTCCCCTTGAATTGAGAAAATGGTGTTTATGCAATAAAGTCCAAATTTTTCATCCAATTCTTCTTTCCAAACTTGTTAAGGATTTAGCATGGTTCAAACAAGGGAAACAAAACGGTTTATGCATGTTCTTTTTTATTACAGATTTGCCTCCCTTTATTCATTCAAAATCTCATTTACAGCAGAGATTCCAAATCTGACCTGTAAATGAGCCCCATATTTACTGGTAATGCTGCTAGCTACTGCTACTGACTACTACTACTACTACTATACGTACTACTACTATACGACTAGCAGACGTGCACGAGACGACGGACGACGGCGACGACGCGACGACGACGACTAAGACGACGACGACGACGACTACGAAGACGACGACTACTACTACGACTACGACACACGAACGACTACGACTACTACTGACTACTTACTACTACTAACTGTACTAGTACTACGACTACTACTACGACGACTACTACACTTTACTACTACTATCACTACTCTACTACTACTACTACAACTACTATTACTACTACTACAACTACTATTACTACTACTGCTACTACTACTACTACTACTACTACTACTACTACTACTACTACTACTACTACTACTACTACTACTACTACTACTACACCACCATCACCACCACCACCATTCACAGTGACAAAAAACGTATTCACACAATGGCTGCTACTACAACTTATAGCCCATATAGGGGGGCATGCATGTTTTACAAACAGCCCTTGTTTCTATGGGATTTTAACCACAACTGTTCATGTTTATCTCCGACACATATTTTTAGGTCACCTGTCATGAAGTGACACGGTGAGCTTATGTGATCGTGTGATGTCCGGCGTCCGTTGTGCGTGCCTGCGTGTGTCCGTGCGTCCGTCCATCAACAATTTGTTTGTGTAGACAGTAGAGGTCACAGTTTGCATCCAATCTTGATGAAATTTGGTCAAAATGTTTATCTTGATGAAATCTGGTTTGGGATTGTATTTGGGTCATCTGGGGTCAAAAACAAGGTCACTAGGTCAAATAATAGAACAACCTTCTGTAGACAATAGAGGTCACAATTTTCATCCAATCTTTATGAAATTTGGTCAGAATGTTTATCTTGATGAAATCTGGATTGGGATTTTATTTGGGTCATCTGGGGTCAAAAACTAGGTCACTAGGTCAAATAATAGAAAAACCTTGTGTAGACATTAGAGATCACAGTTTTCATCCAACCTTTATGAAATTTGGTCAGAATTCTTGATGAAATCTGGGTGGGATTGTATTTGGGTCATCTGGGGTAAAAATCTAGGTCAAATAAATAGAAAAACCTTGTGTTGACAATAGAGGTCACAGTTTTCATCCAATATTTATGAACTGTGGTCAGAATGTTTATCTTGATGAAATCTGGATTGGGATTGTATTTGGGTCATCTAGAGTCAGGAACTAGGTCACTAGGTCAAATCATAGAAAAACATTGTGTAGACAATAGAGGTCATAGTTTTCATCTGATCTTAATGAGTCAGGTGAGCGATTCAGGACCATCATGGCCCGCTTGTTTGACTTAGTAACTTTGAATATATGGTTAAATTTTGTGTTTCGATCCACTTTACTTCTAAAGTAATGTTGGGATTTCGTAACGTTGGCATTTAACGCGCAATTTGTTACGTGACGTTCACGCACGCTTTTCCGTCGTGACGTCACACCCGTTATATTTTGTTTATATTATGCATTGCAAGTAAAGGTTGAACCTGGATTTCGCTCCTTATATTATTCTTATCACAACGCGTATCCGCCTACATATTTTGGTGCCGTGACGAAAACCATGACGAAAAACAACGATCAAGAAAAGCAACTGAGCCAGCGTCTCGGTTTAAAGAAAATCATTGAGCGATTTATTGAAAAATTGGCAGAAGCGAAAGAAGAAGATGACATGTTACAATACGAGACTACCATCGAAGCTCTACAAAATAGTGGAAAAAACGAACAGTGTATTTCGGTTGGTAGTGTTGTGCAAGTCCACGACGAAACACCACGTAGTACCTGGAAGCTAGCTGTCGTCGAGGAGGTGGTCAAGGGAAACGATGGACTGGTGAGATCAGCAAAAATACGAGTTGGAAATAAATTGACAAGCAGACCAATTACGAAACTTTATCCCCTGGAAGTGAAGTGAAAAAAAGTGAAACATTTATAAGACTTGTGATGGCTTTTATAGACTGAACGTTTTCATTGTGTTAAGTATGTTGCAAATTAAGTGGTGTTTATATTTTGTTATGAGTATGCATTTAATTATTTGTATTAATTCTATTATGGTGTATTGCATTTCGCGGCCCCCAGAATTTTTTTTTTTTTTTTTTTTAAGATCATCTCACAAATGACCACCACTCTCTCACACTATACCCCCCCCCCACCCCCCCCAATTTTTTTGTTGTTGAAACGGTTAAAATACACAAATATTTATTATTATTATTTTATTTTTGAAATACCGTCCAACCATCGCACCCAAGAATCCCCTCTCCCCCACCCCTCCCCCACCCCCGAATTTTTTGTTTTTGCATTTTTTTTCCACATTTTTGGAAGATAATGTAATAAATGTCCACACACCCACACTATACACCCCTCTTCACTCCACCCCTCCTTCCTTTGTGATTGAAATTGAGAGTCCCTTCACCTTTAAAAAGAAAATAGATGAGCGCTCTGCACCCGCAAGGCGGTGCTCTTGTTTTTATGGACATGCATACTAGGATAACACAAAATGACATGTTTTGTAGAACACCAATAATGCATTCTTCAAATCTTTGATACATCGGTGATGTCTTTTAATACTATCCATGCATCCACATTAGCTGACCTCATTTTGACCTTGACTTTTGCTTACTTTAGAACTGAACCCTTTACCACTTAGATACATATTTTTACACATTTGTAGTCCCTTAGAAAGTTAAAATTAATTAAAGACCTTTCAGACTTGATTCGAGATTTAAAGGCTTCAATTCCAACCCTTAGATACTGATGAGCAGCAAACAGCATAAAATCTGAACAGACTGCGAGTTACTCGCAGGCTGTTCTGGTTTTATGCTGTTTGCACTTACCATTTTCACTTTGCTTCCGAGTGGGAAAGGTTTTTCTGTGAAGCTTTCATACTTGCAGGGATGATGCCTTTGAATGCTGTTAACACTCTCACATCAACTGACCTCAATTTGACCTTGACATTGACCTTCTTTTTGACCTAGACTAATTCAGAAGGTCCATATTCTTAGTTAATCAAAAATGATATGTTTCATCAAACATCAAAACTTCTTTGTACAAAGCTTTGATACTTGGATGGATGTTGTCTATGAAGGCTATTTACACACCCGCATCACGTAACCCTATTTTGACCTTGATATTGACCAACTTTTGGATTGGGAGTAATTCAGAGGGTCACAATTCTTGGGTTAAGCTAAACTGACTTTTTTCTCAACATCACATATGAGCGCTGATACTTCCATTCAACATTCAGCACACTCATGACCTGACCTCCTTTTTACCTTGACATTGATATACTTGTGGACTTATTCAAATTGGCCAATTTATAAATACTAAAAATTCATCCATCTGGTTTATCTGCATTTATTATGCTCCCCCAAAATTTATTTTGGGGGGAGCATATAGTCGCCGCTTCGTCTGTCCATGTGTCAGTCTGTCTGACTGTCTGTCCGTCCGTGCACTATTTTTGTCCGGGCTATTTCTCAGCAACTAATGACCGGAATTCAATGAAACTTTATGGGAAGCTTCACTACCAAGAGGAGATGTGCATATTATCAGCGGGTTCTGATCGGATGATTTTTCACAGAGTTATGGCCCTTTGAAATTTTCTATAAAAAAATGATTGTCCCCCAACTACTTTGCCCTCAAGACGTTTTCTTTTGTCTGAATATATAGTGCAATATTGTGACAAAAAAAAACTTTGGGGAGCATCACCCGTCTCTGACGGTTTCTTGTTAAATAAAGCATCTTGTTTTATTTTTTTGTAATAATAATTCTTGAAATTCTTACTAGTCGTAAAAATGAAAATAAATGTCCAATCTAATAGAAAGTGTTCTAAGCAAATACTACCGTATACTTTCGCTTATAAGACGCATTTTTAAGACTCAGTAATAAGTTACAGTGGGGATCTCATCTTATAAGCGAGATACTGGTGAAAATAAACGAATTCTCGAAAAATTGGCCAAATTGGACACTTGTCATTATTATTGTTTTGAATCATCTAATGTCTGTATAATGCCCGTACCGTGTACCAGAACGCTATGTTAAGTTACCAATATACTTGCAATAGAATATATCGTAATTGATTTTGTTGTCTATTATTTCCAATTTGCATTTTGTTATTTTTGGGTTGTAAGACGTTATATATCTTGTCTGTGATTATACATGAAAAGTTTGTATCACCTGATTGTCTGCGTGCGACTTCCTTAATTGTCAATTAAATTGGCTATTAGAGTATACGTGTGAAAGCTGTGACACAATGCCAAACATGCTAAAAACAACTGCAAAATCAGTTCTCAGGTTGTCAATTGTTCAATAAACACGCTGCCGATAACAAGTGCTTCTTGAAAAGTTTGTATCACCTGATCGTCTGTGTGCGACGTCGTTAATTGTCAAATAAGACTTAATTGGCAATTAGAGTATCGTCTGAAATCGGCGACTCGCCAAACATGCTAAAAACAACGGCAAAATTAGTTTCCAGTTTGCAACTGTCAATTGTTAAATAAACACGCGTATTCAGACAACCCCCTAATACCGATAACACCTAATTTATTAGGGGCCAACATGGCAGGATCAAAGAGCGACCTCATGCTATTATCCACAGGTGGCATTCTTTTTGACACGTGATCTTGATCTGCGCTTCCGAGTCTATCACTCTATCATGCGATTGGCTAATTTTATGAAAGTAAGCATTACCTATTTTTGATAGACACGTGGCGTAAAATTTGCATTATCAAGGAAATAAAACTAAACGATTTCAAAAATCTGCCTATTAGTTTTCAATACCTATCAAACAATACAATTATATTTACAAATTACAACTACTGGAATTGAAACGAAAACATAACTCTTATGATGTGACATTTAAGTTGAAAGTGATTGAGTATGCAAAAACACATTTGGATCGTGCAACCGAGCGCGAATTTGGAGTCACTGAGAAAATGGTTAGAGACTGGAAGTCCAAGGAAAATAAGTCGATGAAAACGGCAAAATTTGACCGCGTCTTATATGGGGGTCAGTCTTAAATCCACCCATTATAAAATCCGTCGTCGGGGTGCATCTTATAAGGGAGGGCGTCTTATAAGCGAAAGTATACGGTATATTAATATTTAACTGTTTCTACCCAGAATGTACACTAAATTGTAACTCAATGTGCAGTAAGCTTTTGGTTGAATCAGGTGGAAAAATTAAAGTTTTTTCTTTAGTCACATTATTATGCCCCCCTTCGAAGAAGAGGGGGTATATTGCTTTGCACATGTTGGTCGGTCGGTCTGTCTGTCGGTCCGTCCACCAGGAGGTTTCCGGATGATAACTCAAGAACGCTTGGGCCTAGGATCATGAAACTTCATAGGTACATTGATCATGACTCGCAGATGACCCCTATTGATTATGAGGTCACTAGGTCAAAGGTCAAGGTCACAGTGATTCGAAATAGTAAAATCGTTTCCGGATGATAACTCAAGAACGCTTAGGCCTAGGATCATGAAACTTGATAGGTAGATTGATTATGACTCGCAGATGACTCCTATTGATTTTCAGTTCACTAGGTTAAAGGTCAAGGTCACGGTGACCCAAAATAGTAAAATGGTTTCCGGATGATAACTCAAGAACGCTTATGCCTAGGATCATGAAATTTCGTAGGTAGATTGATAATGGCTGGCAGATGACATCTATTGATTTTCAGGTCACTAGGTCAAAGGTCAAGGTCACAGTGACCCAAAGTAGTAAAATGGTTTCCGTATGATAACTCAAGAACGCTCATGCCTAGGATCATGAAACTTCATAGGTACATTGATCATGACTCGCAGATGACTTCTACTGATTTTCAGGTCACTAGGTCAAAGGTCAAGGTCACGGTGACCCGAAATAGTAAAATGGTTTCCGGATGATAACTCAAGAACGCTTATGCCTAGGATCATGAAACTTGATAGGTAGATTGATCATGACTCGCAGTTGACCCCTATTGATTTTCAGGTCACTATATCAAAGGTCAAGGTCACGGTGACCCGAAATAGTAAAATGGTTTCCGGATGATAACTCAAGAATGCTTATGACTAGGATCATGAAACTTCATAGGTTCATTGATCATGACTCGCAGATGACCCCTATTGATTTTGAGGTCACTAGGTCAAAGGTCAAGGTCATGGTGACCCGAAATAGTTAAATGGTTTCCAGATGATAACTCAAGAACTCTTATGCCTAGGATCATGAAACTACATAGGTACATTGATCATGACTCGCAGATGACCCCTATTGATTTTGAGGTCACTAGGTCAAAGGTCAAGTTCACGGTGACCCGAAATAGTAAAATGGTTTCCGGATGATAACTGAAGAACGTTTATTCCTAGGATCATGAAACTTGATAGGTAGATTGATCATGACTCGCAGATGACCCCTATTGATTTTCAGGTCACTAGGTCAAAGGTCAAGGTCACGGTGACCCAAAATAGTAAAATGGTTTCTGGATGATAACTCAAGAACGCTTATGGCTAGGATCATGAAACTTCATAGGTACATTGATCATGATTGGCAGATGACCCCTATTGATTTTCAGGTCACTAGGTCAAAGGTCAAGGTCACAGTAACAAAAAACATATTCACACAATGGCTGTCACTACAACGGAGAGCCCATATGGGGGGCATGCATGTTTTACAAACAGCCCTTGTTTGCTGTACCTGTGATAGAATAATCACCAGGTTTTGATAGTTTTTAGTTTAATATAAAAGAAACAGTAATTGGACCAGGTAGTTTTCCATTTTTCATTCAAATCTTTGTAAACCTCAAATATTTCTTTGAAAAGAATGAAAAAGTTTCTTGATAATACTTCCTTATTGAGTCGAGATTTATTAATCAACAGCCAACATTGGACACACAGAATATTTTGCTTTCAGTTCAGGTTTTTATGCAATTTAAATTTAAGTTAAGAGGACAATACTTATAATATTTAACCCTTTCCCACTTAGAAGCAAAGTTAAAATTGCTATGTGCAAACAGCATTAAACCAGAACAGCCTGCGAGTAACTCACAGTCTGTTCAGGTTTTATGCTGTTTGCTGCTCATCAGTAACTTAAGGTTGGAAATGAAGCCTTTAAAACTTGAATTTAGTAAGAAAGGTCTTGAATTAAATTTAACTTTCTAACGGACTACAAATGCGTAAAAATACGGTTAAGAGTTAATATGAACTTAACTTGGTTGAAGGACAATTCTCTGCTGAGAGCAAGAATAGCTTACCAGTCTTCTTTGAACATATGCTGATAATACTTTCTAGCTTTCATAGGACAACTTAAAACCTGCTCATAAACAAAATGAACATTATGACTTTAGTAAAGACTTAAAAGCATTACAAGTGAAGGAAATTGGCTATGGTTTCTTTCAGCAGCAAGGTTTCATGTCATACTTGCTTTTCTTTTTTTGTTGAGGTGGAAAAATTTGTGACATGCAGAAAATAATGTTAATTAAAATCATGTCTGAAAAGTTTGTTGTTTTCAGAGAACTTGGAATTTGAAATAATGGCCCATGCATAGAAATAATGGTGAGTGTGGTCTAGCCAATGATGCATCAATATTTCTCAAGCAGCGCCCAATTATCTGCCTTAATCTTCCTAGAAATACATAACGTACTAGTGATTATTATACATTGTATATAAATCATTTCGCATGAAGTTGCCTTTTCTTCCTTTTTGGCTCAAGTAATTGCATTTTATTTCCACATTCAGGGATCCATGTATTTTTTCAGCAGTACTTTGTTAGCGATCATAACAACTGAATTGATTTATAGAAAAACGTTAAAACCTGGATAAAACCAGAATGAAGATTTGTGTACCATCTTATATTAAGTAATAAATTCAGCTCTGAATTCCAGGTCAAAGAATGTCTATCCACTGCAAACAAACTGATAAAACATAACTGATAAGGTATTCACAAATATGGCCTGCGTTGGCAGTAGTTATACAGGTATCATGCTGATAAGTTTTTCTCAAATCATTTTAAAATAACCCTTGTTCAAAACTTTGTAAAACGTCCATGTCAATTTTAATCAGATGACATCTTGAACTTGATAAGAACATATATGATAGTTAGAATTTTCATGAAATATTTTGAAATATAAAACTGAATGTATTATTTATGAATGTATGATACAATGTAACACATTTATATACACCCTTACAGTACATGTACATGAACTATTTTGTATATAACATGCATGTATATAATACTTAATAGTGAAAAAAAAATTGCAAACACAAAAATATATGTATACAAAATTTAATTTGAATCATCACATTGCCTAGCACACCAGCATATAATTTTGGCTTTATTATGTCTCAAGTTTAATGACTTATGAATAGATTTAAGTATTTTTCCTGGTTTGAAAACATGACTACAATTATATCAATGAGAAAGACCTTTAGAAAAATCCTCAAGTAGGGATCGAACTCCCGACTTGTAGCATCTGTTATGTTACCATGTTGGTTACAGTGACTATCATAGTGGAAACTAAATAACCTGTTTTGTGGCCCCCATAAGTTGTTTGAAGATAATGGGGTCATGAAATTATTTCTGCAGCCTTTTGTCAGCAGCAAGTATGGCAGTTCTATTTGAGAAAATTATTCTGAAATTTCCACTTAAGTACAATAATATATAAATAATGCCTAAGTATCTTATTAAAGCATCATGTATCGAAGAGGAGCTGTTAATGACTCCAAGCCTAAGTACTAGAAATGGCACGGCAGGGGCCGACACATATCCCCATGCCGCATGTTTGACCCAGGGGGGGGGGGGGGGGCTGAGGGTTGGTATGGGGCCATGCATAGTTGAGATTGACCGTATTTTCATAAGAATAGTTCAGATAATCAATTAGAAGTGAATCAGTGTAGAAATGAAGAAGTTAAGTAAAAGGCAATTTTGGGTGGGTGTGGCCTATGTGGGCAGGGCACCCCAGGGTTGGTAATGGGGCCATGCATAGTTAAGATTGACGGTATATATTGTTATAAGAATAAGTCAGTATCAATTAGAAGTGAATCGGTGTAGAAATGAAGAAATTATAGTAAAAGGCAATTTTGTGTGGGTGTGGCCTATTTGGGCGGGGCGCCCCAGGGTTGCTAATTGGGCCATGCATAGTCGAGATTGACCGTATTGTCATAAGAGAAGTTCAGTATCAATTAGAAGTGATACGGTGTAGAAATGAAGAAGTTATAGTAAAAGGCAAATTTGGGTGGGTGTGGCCTATGTGGGTGGGGCGCTTCAGGGCTGGTAATGTAGCCATTCATAGTTGAGATTGACCGTATTGTCATGCATAGTTGAGATTGACCGTATTGTCATAAGAGAATTTCATTATCAATTTGAAGTGAATCGGTATAGAAATGAAGAAATTATAGTAAAAGGCAATTTTGGGTGGGTGTGGTCTATGTGGGCGGGCACCCGAGGGTTGTTAATGGGGCCATGCATAGTTGAGATTGACCGTATTGTCATAAGAGAGGTTCAGTATCAATTTGAAGTAAATCGGTGCAGAAATGGAGAAGTTAATGTAAAATAACATAAAAAATGAGTGAGAATCTATGACCCGGCCTCGCCCCAACCCCCATAACTTTTGACCCAGGGGTCAGATTAAAATTCCAAATAGTGCAGGGTCGCACATATGCTTATAGCTACCATGTGTGTAAGTTTCAAGGTTCTAGTGCTTAGAGTGTAGGAGGAGATAGTGGCCAGGACGGACAGACAGACAGACAGACGGACGGAGGAGATAACCACAATATCCCCACGCTTTTCAAAAAGCGTGGGTATAATAATGTATGTAATAATTGATAGGGGCAATTTCAAAGGGGTCTGACCAAGAATAATGAAGCCTTACTATCCAGGAACATCTCTGCAAATCAATAACAGATAATGACGGTGTGAAGCAGTTTTCGTTCTGTTTAATTATTGCCTTCTATGGATTCTTCAGACTAATCTTCCTGATTAAAAAGTGCTTTGTAAATTATCATAGAGTGAGTCAATGACAGTTCATTAACAGTTCATGAATATTCTTGCAAAAGCTGTGTTCGCCACTGTTTGCAACAGAAAGAACAAAATAGCTACCTATTATTATAATTATTCAAGAAAAAATTTTGGCATAAAGCATCCAAAGAAATGCTTTTTGCAGAGACATTACCTAGTTTTTTATTGCTTTCAACTTTGTGTGTACACCTGTGTTATTAGCTGCGAAAAATTGTGACTGCCTGATAAGCCTCCTAGCATGGCCCAGTACTCAGCTGATAAGCCTTCTCATATTAATATTAATCCTGAAGGCTGGAAAACTGATCTGTTTCTCCCCTGAGGATATCTTAACCCCCAAGCAAATGTGTTTCTGGGTGAAATAGAGCATTGTGAACTGAACAAGCAAATATGTTTTCAATGATCTGTGGGAAGAATTGTTATCCCCACGCTTTTTGAAAAAAAGGTGGGGATATTGTGGTTATCTCCGCCGTCCGTCCGTCCGTCCGTCTGTCCGTCCGTCCTGGCCACTATCTCCTCCTACACTAAAAGCACTAGAACCTTGAAACTTACACACATGGTAGCTATGAGCATATGTGCGACCCTGCACTATTTGGAATTTTGATCTGACCCCTGGGTCAAAAGTTATAGCGGTTGGGGTGGGGCCGCGTCAGAAATTATCACTCATTTTTTTAGGTTATTTTACATTTACTTCTTTATTTCTACACCGATTCACTTAAAATTGATACTGGACCTCCCTTATGACAATACGGTCAATCTCAACCATGCATGGCCCCATTCCCAACCCTGGGGCGCCCCGCCCACATAGGCCACACCCACCAAAAATTTCCATTTACTATAATTTTTTCATTTCTACACGGATTCACTTCAAATTGATACTGGACCTCTCTTATGACAATACGGTCAATCTCAACCATGCATGGCCCCATTCCCAACCCTGGGGCGCCCCGCCCACATAGGCCACACCCCCCAAAAATTTCCATTTACTATAATTTTTTCATTTCTACACTGATTCACTTCAAATTGATACTGAACTTTTGTTATGACATTAGGGTCAATCTCAACTATGCATGGCCCCAATCCCAACCCTGGGGCGCCCGCCCACATAGGCCACACCCACCAAAAAATTCCCATTTACTATAATTTTTTCATTTCTACACGGATTCACTTCAAATTGATACTGAACTTCTCTTATGACATTAGGGTCAATCTCAACTATGCATGGCCCCATAACCAACCCTGGGGCCCCGCCCACATAGACCACACCCACCCAAAATTGCCTTTACTATAATTTCTTCATTTCTACACCGATTCACTTCAAATTGATATTGAACTTCTCTTATGACAATACAGTCAATCTCAACTATGCATGGCCCCATTACCAACCCTGGGGCGCCCCGCCCACATAGACCACACCCACCCAAAATTGCCTTTTACTATAATTTCTTCATTTCTACACCAATTCACTTCAAATTGATACTGAACCTCTCTTATGACAATACGGTCAATCTCAACTATGCATGGCCCCATTACCAACTCTGGGGCCCCGCCCACATAGACCACACCCGCCCAAAATTGCCTTTTACTATAATTTCTTCATTTCTACACCGATTCACTTCAAATTGATACTGAACTTCTCTTATGACAATACGGTCAATCTCAACTATGCATGGCACAATTACCAACCCTGGGGCGCCCTGCCCACATATGTCACACCCACCCAAAATTGCCTTTTACTATAACTTCTTCATTTCTACACCAATTCACTTCTAATTGATGATGAACTTCTCTTATGACAATACGGTCAATCTCAGCTATGCATGGCCCCATTACCAACCCTGGGGCACACCTAGGTCAAACATTCGGCGTGGGGATACGCGTCGGCCTCTGCCGCGCCATTTCTAGTTTGTACCTGTGTTGAAATAGGTCATGTATGACTGGCTTACCAGTACAGGTAGTGCCTGCCAACATTGATCTTATGCTTACCTTTAGTCATGAATACATGTTTTTTTTTAGCGAGGCTGTTTTCGGAGAAAACCTGAGCTATTGTCATAGCCAGCTTGTCGTCCGTTTCCGACGTCCGACGTCTGCTGTCCGCCGTAGGCGTCGTACTACAACCTTAACATTGGCCATAACTTTTTTAATATTGAAGATAGCACCTTGATATTTGGCATGCATGTGTATCTCATGGAGCTGAACATTTTGAGTGGAAAAATTTCAAGGTGAACATCATCCTTCAAGGTCTAGGGTCGAAAAAAAAAAGTCAAGGGAAGTAATAAGCTTTAAATGGACATAGTTATCTGACCTGCCCACGTATATATTTTTGTTAAATAAATCAAAGCGGCGCAGTAGGAGGCATTGTGTTTCTGACAAACACATTGTGGTAAAAGGTCAAGGTCAAGGTCATCCTTTACGGTCTATGGTAAAAAATACAAATTTTGAATATTGAAGATAGCACCTTGATATTTGGCATGCATGTGTATCTCATGGAGCTGAACATTTTGAGTGGAAACATTTTAAGGTGAACATCATCCTTCAAGGTCTAGGGTCGAAAAAACAAAGTCAAGGGAAGTAATAAGCTTTAAATGGACATAGTTATCTGACCTGCCCACGTATATATTTTTGTTAAATATATCAAAGCGGCGCAATAGGCGGCATTGTGTTTCTGACAAACACATTGTGGTAAAAGGTCAAGGTCAAGGTCATCCTTTACGGTCTATGCTAAAAAATACAAATTTAAGGGAAGTAATAAGCTTTAAAAAGGGAGATAAGTATTCAATATTGAACATAGCCACTTTTTATATTTGGCATGCATGTGTATCTCATGGAGCTGCACATTTCGAGTGGTCAATCACAGTCACGGTAGTGGCTTTTAAATATTTGCTACTAAAAATAGAGATTTGTTAGAGACAATTATTTTCAAGGGAAGTAATTTATATAATTATATATCTCATATTATATATTTACTTACCAAGAATTGAAGTTCTTTTCACAGTTACTGTACAGATTTATTATTTTGATTTTTTATAACTCAATTGATTGTGTTTTTTTTAATGATATAATTATAATTTCTTTGATGTTCATTACATACCTGTGTCCATAGATACATGATGAACTCTGGCTATGATCTCTTTTAAACCACAGGCCTTGGTTGTCAGTGATGTCTGACATGGTCATAATTGACTGTGAGACACCACCCCCCCCCTGTTTGATTGGACAAAATTCAAGGGAAGTAATATGCTTTAAAGGGAGATGATTCCTATACCTGCCAAATGATAAATAGCAATTTTATTTCAAAGCGGTGCAATAGGGGGCATTGTGTTTCTGACAAACACATCTCTTGATATAATTATCATTTCTTACCTGTTCTATTTTGTGAATGCTAGTTTTCATTAAATACCAGTGGACTTATGTCCATACAAACATGATGAACTCTGGCTATGATCTCTGTGATAAACCACAGGCCTTGGTTGTCAGTGATGTCTGACTTGGTCATTTTTGACTGTGTACAGACCTCCCCCCCCCCTGGTTGGATTGGACAAAATCCAAGGGAAGTAATAAAGCTATAAAGGGAGATGATGTCTATACCTGCCAAATGATAAATATAAATTTTATTTCAAAGTGGCGCAGTAGGGGGCATTGTGTTTCTGACAAACACATCTCTTGTTGGGTCACTAGGTCAAAGGTCAAGGTCACTGTGACCTCTAAAAAAAACAAAATTCTGATAAGCTTTCGCAGTTGAGCGTGGCACCCGTTATGCGGTGCTCTTGTTTAATGTACTGTTATGTTGAATATATTAGCTTTTCACACTGAAATCTAGTAAAATCGATGAACATATATCCCTCACATGGAACCCGTGATACACCTCACAATTGTTCCTAAACCTCATCAAAACGCATAATAGTATTTATTTGTCATTACCACTGATTATTATACTCCCACAAACGAAGTTTAGGGGGGTATATAGGAGTGAACTTGTCTGTCGGCCTGTCGGTCGGTCGGTCTGTCGGTCTGTCTGTCGGTCCGTATTAAGTGTCCGCTCTCTAATTCAAGTAGTTTTCATCCGATCTTCGACAAACTTGGTCTGAAGTTGTATCTACGTGATGTCTAGTCCAAGTTCGAACATGGGCCTTGCCGGGTTAAAACTAGGTCACGGGGTCACTTAGTGCGTTTTAAACATTCAGCATGTTGTCTGCTCTCTAATTCAAGTAGTTTTCATCCGATCTTTACCAAACTCGGTCAGAAGTTGTATCTAGATGATCTTAAGGCCAAGTTCGAACATGGGCCTTGCCGGGTCAAAAACTAGGTCACGGGGTCACTTAGTGAGTTTTTTATCATTCAGCAAGGTGTCCTCTCTCTTATTCAAGTAGTTTTCATCTGATCTTCACCAAACTTGGTCAGAAGTTTTATCTAGATGATCTGAAGGCCAAGTTCGAACATGGGCCATGCCAGATCAAAAACTAGGTCACAGGGTCACTTAGTACATTTTACACATTGAGCATGGTGTCCGCTCTCTATTTCAAGTAGTTTAAATCCGATCTTCACCACACTTGGTCAGAAGTTGTGACTAGATGATGTGTAGGTCAAGTTCGAACATGGGCCATTCCGGGTCAAAAACTAGGTCACGGGGTCTCTTAGTGTGTTTTAAACCTCACCATGTTGTCCGCTCTCTCATTCAAGTAGTTTTTATCCAATCCTCACCAAAATTGGTCAGAAGTTGTATCTTGATAATGTCTAGGGCAAGTTTGAATATGGGTCATGCCGGGTCAAAAACAAGGTCACGGGGTCACTTAGTGCGTTTTAAACATCACAATGTTGTCCGCTCTCTAATTCAAGTAGTTTTCATCCAATCTTCACCAAACTTGGTCAGAAGTTGTATCTAGATGATGTCTAGGTCAAGTTTGAATATGGGTCATGCCGGGTCAAAAACTAGGTCACGGGGTATCTTAGTGCGTTTTAAACCTCACCATGTTGTCCGCTCTCTAATTCAAGTAGTTTTCATCCAATCCTCACCAAACTTGGTCACAAGTTTTATCTAAATGATCTCTAGGACAAGTTTGAACATGGGCCATTAGGTGCCTAAAACTAGGTCACGGGGTCACTTAGTGCGTTTTTTAACATTAAGCATGGTGTCCGCTCTCTAATTCAAGTAGTTTACATCCGATCTTCACCAAACTTGGTCAGAAGTTTTATTGAGATGATCTTAAGGCCAAGTTAGAACATGGGCCTTTCTGGGTCAAAAACTAGGTCAAGGGGTCACTTAGTGCGTTTTAAAAATTGAGCATGGTGTCCGCTGTTTTTTGTGAAGACGACATGCAAAATATTATGTGTCAATGCGGCATGTGGGGGTATTCGTCACGTCTGTGACAAAGCTCTAGTTTTGTCTTGTTTTCAGAGGAGCTGAACTCTTCAAGAAGGTGCAGGCATATAATGACTGTCACCAGAATAGACGAGGGCAGGCCCTTAACATGGTGGAGGTTCGTAAAATAATTTTCACCATTTTCAAGTTCAAAAAAAAAAACATCAGCGTCTTTCAATGCTGTTTTAAGTCCCAAAGGAAAATATGCTAAAATGATATGATGTTTAAATCTTGTTAAATCTTGTCAGGTTTAATTTCCTTGGGAAATCAATGTCTTTAGCCAGCTCAGAATGCCCAGTCATTTTTATAAGGAGCGAAATTGGACGCAAAAATACACATTGTAAGTTATGTTTATATGATGGTTGACAACACCTGCATACATGCCATAGATCCTGATGTTTGCAAGACAGTCCTGCTTTTGGAATTTTTCTCCTGCTGACCCGACATAAGATGATTAGACTGGACATTTGTTAAAAACTATGCTTGTTCTATAAGTTTACAAGTTTACAATAAAAGTTGCAATTGATGCTCTGTTTGGCCGAAATGTACAATCACTAATTACTTTATAGGCTTTTAATAATGATTCTAGCTAAGTTTTGTTGTGGACACTTAATCAGCAATACTGATTTGGTTAAGCTCAGATAATATGTCATATGAACAAGTTTTTTATTGCTACCAATAGAAACTTTTATTTTTACATGGTTTTGTAAAAAATCCTCTTCATTGTGTTTTATGGTTTGTGTTTCTTCTTTAAACGAAAAATTTCAAATTAAGCAATTTATGACTAGCGTCTAGAAAAAAGGCCTGGGCAAACAGCGTAGACCCTGATGAGACGCCGCATGATGCGGCGTCTCATCAGGGTCTGCGCTGTTTGCTTAAAGGGATTTATGTAAGGAATATTCTAAATATAGAAATAAATATACTAGACATCCCTAATTTTGGAAATAAAATGATCCAATTTAGAAGGATGGGATAGTCCACTAGGCATAAATGGGTTAAACGAACAATGTCAAATTAAGTGGAAAGTGTAGGTCTTGAATAGCCTGCGCTGACTGCAGTGATACTTAATCTGCAAGAAAGCCCAGTTTTCCCAGATTGCCACTAAATTAATTTTCTCTATACACATGAAAGTGCCCGAAATACAATGAATTTACCATACAGTGCAGCATATTATGTAACATATTTTTGGGTCATAAAAACTTTGGCTGAATATGTTTACTAATGCCTTCTTAAAGCAACACACAAGACATAACTTGTTAACAGATTGCTTTTATATGCATCAAACCCATATTTTGTTCTCTGCAACTAACAGATGAAAAACCATTAATTGCCTAGTTATATATTTTGTCTCAGATGTCAAACACATGGAAAATTCCCCAGGGAATGAAATGCATTGAAATGGCTTGTATGCTCTTATCAACCTGGGTAACAAATAAAACATTTTAATTCAAGAAAGCATGAATAGTTCATAAATTGCCTCATTGTTGCAAAAAGGTACCATGTGACATTGAAATTAGAAGGCACATGGTACCTTTTTGTACCAATAGGGCAAATTTTAAATTTTGTGAAAGTAAAATGCCTATATTGTTATGATTGATTTTAAAGTATCCCATGTTATCTAGTGATTACCAGGAAATAATTAAGCATGGAAATGGGCTGTGCTCTGCAAAAAAGAGTTTAATGGGTATGTGTAAAGTGTCTTTCCAGATTAGCCTGTGCAGACATCAATCAGGGACGACAAAGTTCCACTTTTATGATATTTTTTAGTTTAAAGCATAGCAAAAATCAAGTTTTGGGTGGAAAGTGTGGTCCCTGATTAGCATGTGCAGACTACACAGGCTTATCTAGGACGACACTTTACACACATGCACTAAACTCCCTTTTCACAGAACACAGCCCAAATATTTTGTTTGTCAATTGCACACTGTTGGCAAGCAGTTCCTTATGAAAGGATTTGCATCCAAATATGTAAGGAATGGACATGAGTGCAAATAATAATAGTTTAAATGAGATCTCAGTATATATCTAAATCCAGTAATATAATGTAAAAAAGCATTATCATTTGGCATATATATAGGGGCAAGGGAGGCAATTAATATTTAGGAAAATTCAAATGTTAACTTTGATAAAGTTCTAACGGATTTTAAGGCTTTTTGTCCCAACACCATAGTTATCGTAGCAAAAGTTGTTACCTGGACCTTGGAATAAGTGGCAAGCTGGAAAAACAGGGATTAAGACATGTGCTTGAAGTGTCGTCCCTGACTAGCCTGAGGAGTCGGTGTTTATGGAATATTTTGTTTAAAGAAGGTCTCTTTAAAAAAAAATCCAGTGAAGGCAGTAAGTCTCGTCCCTGATTAGCCTGTGTGGACTTCACAGGCTAATTTGTGATGACTCTTTATGCACATGCATTTAGCCCAGTTTTTCCATAACAAGTCTCATATATATTTTCAGGAAGAAGGCAATGTGCGAATACAGGGACCCCTGCCCATTTATTGGGGTCTGAAGAAGCCAATCATCTTGAAGCAGTTTGACGACGTTCCACAGGCACCTTCAACCATCACAAAACGTTACAGCGTTCTCACTGATACCAGTAGTTTGAAAACATTACCAGAAATCAGAGTAAGAGTTGACTTATCTGCTTGATGGTTTGATATATATACATATTTTCTTTGTGTCAGATTATGCCCAATTATTTGTGTGATTAGTGATTATATATATATTTAAACTGGTTGCAATTTTAGCCTTATTCTGGTAAAGTGTCATCCAATATTAGCCTGTGCTGTCCACACAGGCGTATCATCAGGAACAAAACTTTACTCCCTAAAAATATTTTCACTAAAAAGAGGCTTTCTTTAAAAAAATAATTTTTAATCAAACAGAGTGTCGTCCCTGATTAGCCTGTGTTGATTGCAAAGGCTAATCTTGGATGACACACAATGCACATTGCATTATGCCCAGTTTTCCCAGAGACACTAAATGTACATTGCATTATGCCCAGTTTTCCCAGTCTGGGGCTCATTTAATACTCATGCCTTATTAACCCTGCCGAAAAAAAATTCGGAGGGGATATAGTAATTGGTCCTGTCCGTCTGTCCGTCCGTCTGTCCGTCCGGCTGAAACTTTGTCCGGAGCATAACTCCAAATCTATTCAATGGATATACTTTAAACTAAGAATATAAACAGATGGCAACTAGGAGAAGTGCAGTGACCAAGAACCATAACTCTATCTACCTTAGTTTTTTAATTATCTCCCCTTTTATATAACTTTTAAGTAAATTTTTGTCCGGAGCATAACTCTAAATATACTAAAGGGATTTACTTGAAACTTGAAATATTAACAGATGGCAACTAGGAGAAGTGCAGTGACCAAGAAACACAACTCTATCTACCTTAGTTTTTGAATTATCTCCCCTTTTATATAATTTTAAAGTTAATTTTTGTCCGGAGCATAGCTCTAAATCTACTGAAGGGATTTACTTGAAACTTGAAATATAAACAGATGGCAACTAGGAGAAGTGCAGTGACCAAGAACCACAACTCTACCTACCTTAGTTTTTGAATTATCTCCCTTTTATATAACTTTATAGTAAATTTTTGTCCGGAGCATAACTCTAAATATACTAAAGGGATTTACTTGAAACTTGAAATATAAACAGATGGCAACTAGGAGAAGTGCAGTGACCAAGAACCACAACTATATCTACCTTAGTTTTTGAAATATCTCCCCTTTTATATAATTTTTAAGTAAATTTTTGTCCGGAGCATAACTCTAAATCTACTGAAGGGATTTACTTGAAACTTGAAATATAAACAGATGGCAACTAGGAGAAGTGCAGTGACTAAGAACCATAACTCTATCTACCTTAGTGTTTGAGTTATATCCCTTTATTTAATTTCAAAGTAAATTTTTGTCCAGAGCATAATGAATTATTTCCCTTTATTTGTTTTTACAAATATTATTCTACTCTCTAAAAAAAATGTTGTCATACAAGCAAACTTATTTCGGCGGGGATTTGGCACTACTGTGACAAGCTCTTGTTTTTATAGGAAGCTGACCATGTGGTACACAGTCCAACAAAGATATCCACGAGTCATGGACTTGATGACAGTGTCATACACTCAATGTCTTCAGAAGTTGTCATGAGAAAATCGCATATCAAAAAGTCAAACACAGTGGCATACAGAGGAGATACACCAAACAAATGGAAGAGAGCGTCTATAAACGGACACATATATAACTATGATGTGAGTAGGTGTGAATAGCTTTTTTCCTGATCAGACACATATATAACTTACTATGATGTTAGGAGGTGTGAACATTTGGTTTCTGAACTGCAGTTCCACATTTAAGTCCGACCCAAACACAAACCCAAACCATTTATTAATATAGGCTATACATGTATTGAGTGTTAACACAGCGAAAATTATATTCCAGACAAGGGGAGTATGTCAATTACAGACTCCTGTTGAGTGTTTAAATAGGGGCAATATGTCAATTACAGACTGTTGAGTGTTTAAATGGGGCAATATGTCAATTACAGACTGTTGAGTGTTTAGGCGGTGGCAGTGTGTCAATTGCAGACCGTTTAGTGTTTAAATGGGTCAGTATGTCAATTCCAGGCTATTGAGTGTTTACACAGGGGGAGTGTGTCAATTACAGACTGTTGAGTGTTTAAAAGGGGGCAGTAAGTCAATAACAGACTGTTCAGTGTTTCAATGGTGGCAGTATGTCAATTCCAGACTGTTGAGTGTTTCAACAGGGGCAGTGTGTCCAATACAGACTGTTGAATGTTTAATCGTGGACAGTGTATCTATTCCAGGCTGCTGATTGTATAACATTTGCAATGCCTAAATTCTAGACTAATGTATTAACAAAGGCAATTCTTCAATTCCAGACTGGAATAGACTAGTGAATAATACAGTATTCGTGTCTATTCTAGACAAGTGTATTAACATGGTGCCTGGTTCTATTCCAGACTAGTGTTTTCACTCCAGTGCTCGGCAGCTGTACTAGTGTAACTGTGGACAATAAAATGACAGTGAAACAAGTTATAACAACCTTGCTAGAAAAGTTTAAGGTAAGATGACTGTGGCACTTTGTTTGTTTAGACTCATTACCTCACACCCTGAACTTCAGTTTTATGTCTTTAGTCAAAGTGTCTGTGTTGGCATATGGTAACATCCACATTACTTATAAATCGCCTTCAATACTAATAGTCCTGTTGGACAATGTTGACATTAGTTTGACATCTTGGTTAATTATCCCCACGCTTTTTGAAAAAAAGGTGGGGATATTGTGGTTATCTCCGCCGTCCGTCCGTCTGTCTGTCTGTCCGTCCGTCCTGGCCACTATCTCCTCCTACACTAAAAGCACTAGAACCTTGAAACTTACACACATGGTAGCTATGAGCATATGTGCGACCCTGCACTATTTGGAATTTTGATCTGACCCCTGGGTCAAAAGTTATAGCGGTTGGGGTGGGGCCGCGTCAGAAATTATCACTCATTTTTTTAGGTTATTTTACATTTACTTCTTTATTTCTACACCGATTCACTTCAAATTGATACTGGACCTCTCTTATGACAATACGGTCAATCTCAACCATGCATGGCCCCATTCCCAACCCTGGGGCGCCCCGCCCACATAGGCCACACCCACCAAAAATTTCCATTTACTATAATTTTTTCATTTCTACACGGATTCACTTCAAATTGATACTGAACTTTTGTTATGACATTAGGGTCAATCTCAACTATGCATGGTCCCAATCCCAACCCTGGGGCGCCCGCCCACATAGGCCACACCCACCAAAAAATTCCATTTACTATAATTTTTTCATTTCTACACGGATTCACTTCAAATTGATACTGAACTTCTCTTATGACATTAGGGTCAATCTCAACTATGCATGGCCCCATAACCAACCCTGGGGCCCCGCCCACATAGACCACACCCACCCAAAATTGCCTTTACTATAATTTCTTCATTTCTACACCGATTCACTTCAAATTGATATTGAACTTCTCTTATGACAATACAGTCAATCTCAACTATGCATGGCCCCATTACCAACCCTGGGGCGCCCCGCCCACAGTGACCACACCCACCCAAAATTGCCTTTTACTATAATTTCTTCATTTCTACACCGATTCACTTCAAATTGATACTGAACCTCTCTTATGACAATACGGTCAATCTCAACTATGCATGGCCCCATTACCAACCCTGGGGCCCCGCCCACATAGACCACACCCGCCCAAAATTGCCTTTTACTATAATTTCTTCATTTCTACACCGATTCACTTCAAATTGATACTGAACTTCTCTTATGACAATACGGTCAATCTCAACTATGCATGGCACAATTACCAACCCTGGGGCGCCCTGCCCACATATGTCACACCCACCCAAAATTGCCTTTTACTATAACTTCTTCATTTCTACACCAATTATCTTCTAATTGATGATGAACTTCTCTTATGACAATACGGTCAATCTCAGCTATGCATGGCCCCATTACCAACCCTGGGGCACACTTAGGTCAAACATTCGGCGTGGGGATACGCGTCGGCCTCTGCCGCGCCATTTCTAGTTAGAGAATTATAGTTTTAAAGAGTTTTTATTAACTCTTTAACTCTTGGTATAACTATACTGGGGATACCGCGTATCAGTGTATTAAGCCTATGTCTTAAAATATATAAAAAATTATCGGTTCATTGTTATTTTATCAATTTTGTGAAGAAATTAAGTTCCATTATGATATGATGGGACATTTTTTCTCGATATCGGCTGGGTTCTACTTACGGTCCGACGCCATTTTGTTTGTTATGAAGAGTACTGCATAAAGATGTATTAACGGTTAGCCGCTTTGTAGATTACTAGCATAAAGTTCGGACCTGTCATTGGTGTACAAGATAAGAGTATTTGTTAGTTAAATAAAATAATAAAATACATAAAAGTTTACCTTTTATTTTAGTAGTATGCATATTTTTATGTTTAATATATATATATATAGAATATGTGCATTTTATAAAAGCATAAACTTAACATTATTACGTATTTCAAAAACAACAACAACTTGGCAATAACTTGGAACTTTCTAGTCCTCTAGTGTCAATATAGTTTTTACAATTTCACGTCGACTTCTCTTCAGATCAAATTTGGAAACACCCAGAAAAAAATATGCGAGAAAAAAAACAACATTGTATTTCAATTAAATGGTATGAAGTTTGAGCGTGTCATAGTAATGGTAGTAGCATGCCCATATATGTAAAAATACAGCACTGTCTAACATGCGCATCACCATGTGACGTCATTTTACTATGGCTTGTATCTATTCGGTAAAATAGCAATCGAAAACGTGAAATACATTCTCAATCCTTAACAAAACTTATGCAACTGTGCATGATTTTGACACTGACATCGTAGTTTGTTATAAACAAGAACATCCTTACTTGTAGATAGGCCATTTAACGGTTATTTTTTGTTTATAATAAAGTGGAAAAAAACTTGTAAACATTCGGCACCGGAACTAAGAAGTTTTGGGGCAGATATTTGGTATGTTTTGGATTACATCGATGCGTCGTACGCACCGATACACAGTACTTGCAGTTTAGTACATATGACTTTCAAAAACCTTTTTTTTTTGTAAAAAAAAAAGCTAAAGTTATGACATTTATCCTTCTTTTCCAGGTAGAAAATCAGCCTGATGATTATAATCTGTGTATAGTAACAGAAAAAGATGGTAAGTTAATGCCTTGTATTGTAATTGTGTATAACAACCCATGCGAAAGACGTCAGACCTCGACACTGATAAAATTTGCTGAGGTCTTATAATATTTCCAAAACTGTTGGACCTATGTCAGACAAAAAACAACAATATCTAAAAAAATTGATACAAATGAACACGAAACTCTGAATATGTAAAACAAAAATGGACTGGTTGTATTTATTTTACTTTGATATATCATTTAACTTTAAAAAAACAAATAGACTTTACCAACCAGTCGAACTGACTATCTTTGCTGGTGACGTAATAAACTCCAAACGCTATTCTTAGAACCAGTGAAATATTGCACCTTGTTTTGTGACGTAGGCGACACAACACATTTTTAAGTGGTTAAAATTTAATTTTACGGTTTTAATTTTTTTTTAAATTTCTAAGTGGTTTTGCAAAATTACAGCCCCAGCTAAAAAAATTGTAGCGAGTTAAGTCGTGATATAAAGCAAATATTGATACGAAATAAACACTTGTCACTTTCTTACTGATATGGCTGGAAAATAAGCCATATTAAATTGAACATAAGTAATAAAGGGTATAAAACGGCAAAAATACCTATTTCGGCTCGGACGTCGCCATCTTAATCGTCATGTGATCACCCCCCTTTAGAGTACTAATGTTTTATATGGCTGTATAAAATTACTTGTAATGTTAGAAATTTAGTCACAAAGCTTTCTTCACATTTAAATGAAAGTTTTACCATATGTTTTTATAGAATGGGTTTCAATTACGTTGTTATTTTATTGTAGTTAGAATTGCTTAACATTGTGAACGTCATTATCTCTACAAAAGGTTTTTTCTATTGTTTGTTGAACTAGAAGAAGGTTTGGTGAAATCTGGTGAGGTCCAGTGAATTTTTAAAGTTATCGGACCTCATGTCCAGTAAGATTTGTTTGTCTTTCGCATGGGTTGGTATAATGTTGTTAATGTGTATACTTTTTGTACACAATAACTCATTTGAAATATTTCCTCATTGCTGATAATATGTTTTGTTTATGGAGCAAATATAAGTTATGATTGAAATTGATTTAGAGAATTTGGTTATTTACTGAAATTTTCTTTTAAGATGAACAGTCATTACTCATTTATAAACCAACATTAAAGGGACCTTTTCACACATTTTGGCATATATTGAAGTTTGTTTTTAAATGCTTTATATTGATAAATGTAAACATTGGATCTAAAAAGCTCCAGTAAAAAACAAGAATAAAATTAAAAAAAGAAAAGTAACCCTCAACTGGGCTTGAACCACTGACCCCTGGATTAAGAGTCTAAAGCTAAGACCACTTGGCCATCCGTGCTCATACCATGAATGATGTATTTTATATCCTGGTAGTGTCACAAAATAATGACAACAACAGAACTCTCCAAATTATTAAATCGTTTCGCGTTGCAAAGCTTTATAATTTTCAGGTTTTTAAATTGTCAAAAGATGCATGTAATGGATATTTTAGAGCATGGTAAATGTTCAGTATTCCTGTTTCCTCACAAATATGATAACTACATCGAAAATTTGCGAATCTGAAACATTTTTTAATAATTTTTTCAATTTACCAAAATGTGAAAAGGTCCCTTTAATACATTTACTACCTATGGATGGTATGTTTAAGGGTAAACATGTGCAGATTTATCCCTGACATTTCTAGCATACATTTTCGTTTCAGACAGAAACAATATTACAGAAATGCTGCATTCATATCTTTCCAGATGAACGATTATTAAAAGAGAGTGACATTCCATTGTTAGAGAGACTTATATTAAGCCCTACAGACTCAGTTAAAATTTTTATTCGTGATAACTCCCCACTCCCTGCGAGGGGAGGTCATCCCGCCCACTTGGCCGGAGACCAATCGCCAAGCACGGAATCACCCCTGGAGGACATACATCTTCCTGAAGAGGTAATTGATTTCATAAGATGTCATTATTGTGTGATAGAGGTTATTATTGTGTGATAAAAATAATTTTGTGATTTAGGTTATTATTGTGTGATATAGGTTATAAGTGTGTTATAGAGGTTATTATTGTGTGATAGAGGTTATAAGTGTGTGATAGAGGTTATTAGTTTGTGTGATATAGATGATAAGTGTGTGATTGAGGTCTTTATTGTGTGATGGACATAATTATGGTAAGGTAATTGTTGTGTTAAAGAGGTCATTTTTGTGTGATGGAGATGATACAATTGATTGTATGTTTTGTCAGTTTTACTGTATTTTAAAAAGTTTTCATGCACACATGGACTCATTTCATATTTATACCCCCACAAACGAAGTTTAGGGGGGTATTTAGGAGTGAGCTTGTCTGTTTGTCTGTCGGTCCGTATTAAGTGTCTGCTCTCTAATTATACCCCCACAAACGAAGTTTAGAGGGTATATAGGAGTGAGCTTGTCTGTCGGTTGGTCCATCTGTCGGTCGGTCGGTCCGTATTAAGTGTCCGCTCTCTAATTCTAGTAGTTTTCATCCGATCTTCACCACACTTTGTCAGAAGTTGTACCTAGATGATGTGTAGGTCAAGTTTGAACATGGGCCATGCCGGGTCAAAAACTAGGTCACGGTGTCACTTAGTGCGTTTTAAACATTGAGCATGGTGTCCGCTGTTTTTTGTGAAGACAACATGCAAAATGTTCTGTGTCAATGCGGCATGTGGGGGTATTCGTCACGTCTCTGACAAAGCTCTAGTTTAAGGTTTAAAAAACCAGATTTGTAGTCAATTTAAATAATTCATTTATTTTTGAAGTGCCTATACTTACAATTTATAATTTATAATTTGTTGAAATAAATAAATATAATAGGTATAACTGCATATAGTGCATCGTTGAAAAATGCAGCATGTTATTTGAACATAGAATGTCATATTCCAACTTTACTTAATAGTGTCAAATTGATAGAAGTTATTATTGTGCAATAGAGTTAATTATTGTTTGATAGAAGTTTTTATTGTCTAATAGAGTTAATTATTTTTTTTTTATAGAAGTTGTTATTGTGCAATAGAGTTAATTATCGAGAAGTTGCTATTGTCTAATAGAGTTAATCATTGTTTGATAGAAGTTGTTATTGTCTAATAGAGTTAATTATTGTTTGGTAGAAGTTGTTATTGTCTAAAAGAGTTAATTATCATTTGACAGAAGTTGTTATTGTCTAAAAGTCTTAATTATTGTTTGATAGAAGTTGTTATTGTCTAATAGCGTTAATTATTGTTTGATAGAGCTGCAACGATTCACCAACAGCTCGATTCGATTCGATTTCGATTTCAGACACTCCGATACCGATTTTTTCGATTCGATTCATCTTCAAACCTAGGTTTATCATATATTCACTCTTATGCCTCAAAATTAACATTTCTGTTCAAATGTGACTTCAATAAAACACATAAAAAAGAATAGCAAATTAGGACTCAATTTTAATATAAAAAATTCTGACTAGAAGATTGTGTTGATTACACAATAATATAAAAAATAAATAAATAATCATAAGAACGTATCTGGAATCAGTTGAATGGTAGTACTATCACTATTACACCTTTATCCAAAACCGCTATAAGCATGTCTACCACTGTGCCATGACAACATCACCTGTTACCTGTAGGACAAATCACATTCTCTAATAAACTTAACAAAACTCCAACAGTAATAGAACTACTTTTCTGGCTGGCGACTTGAGTAGTTGCACTTGTGCGACCTCTTTGTCTTGCTAAATCAACGTTATGTTTGCGTTTGACATATAGCATTAAATTAGATTAGTAGTTGAGCCGGACTTAGCGTACGCCACATCCGTGAAGCACAGTTTACACTTTGCTTTATTGGTACGGCTACCATCCCGAAACCCAAAATACTGCCACACTTTTGATTTTAGCTTCTTAGTCGCATCTGATAATTTCAATTTGTCGGCAACAACTTGTTCAGCCATTTTGACGCTTTTCCGAAAGTAGACCGTAACGGGCTTATTGATTGGATGACTAAAGTAATAAGCAACCAATCGCGCGCGTCGTAATTACAGGTAAAGATAAAACCTACACCTTCCTGTATCAATAGTCAGAATACAGCGCGCTTTACGTATCTATGTATATATATGTTTATATGTTAAAGAATCGAATCGAATTTGGTAGGTTTGGTATCGTTATCGAATCGAAGCATTTCGAATCGATTTTCGATGAATCGGATCGAATCGTTGCAGCTCTATTGTTTGATAGCAGTTGTTTTTTCTAATAGAGTTAATTATTGTTTGTTAGAAGTTGCTATTGTCTAAAAGTCTTAATTATTGTTTGATAGAAGTTGTTATTGTCAATAGCACAGGTGGTTAGCGTGTGGCTATGATATTAATTAGTGAAAACATCATTTTGAATGATAAATAATCATATTATAACGAAAAATTAACTTTTCTGACAAAAAAAATTTCACTATCAAATATATATATAACAAGGTATGCAACTCAAAATCAGCCCAAAACGGGGTGCATCGCTTTGAACAGCCATATCTTCATCAATTTAGCAGCGATTTTCACGATCTCGGTCTTATTCAACGCAGAAATGAATTTCCTTTCTGGAAATGTATATGTCTTGCAATATTTTTACAAATGCTGGGTCAACTTTTAAGAAATAACACGATACACAACACGCATGACCCAGTTGACAGTGATCATGTATTCTTTATGAATGAAATCTCCAGTTGTAAAGACACACCTCCGCATTGGACCAATGAAATCACTCGTATGTTTAAAATGTCAGTTAGTTGAAATGTATGTAAACAAAGGTTTCAAACGGCGCTGGACAGTTAGTCTTGATGCAGAATGTAACGACAAGAACGGTAATAATGTTTTTTCATACGTTTTATTGAATTATGGTATCGAACTACATGAACTTTGTAGGGAAGTTGCCCTTTACTCCGTGAAGATTTCAGTCTTAAAGACAGCATGATCACTGTCAACTGGGTCATGCGTGTTGTGTATCGTGTTATTTCTTAAAAGTTGACCCAGCATTTGTAAAAATATTGCAAGACAATACATTTCCAGAAAGGAAATTCATTTCTGCGTTGAATAAGACCGAGATCGTGAAAATCGCTGCTAAATTGATGAAGATATGGCTGTTCAAAGCGATGCACCCCGTTTTGGGCTGATTTTGAGTTGCATACCTTGTTATATATATATTTGATAGTGAAATTTTTTTTGTCAGAAAAGTTAATTTTTCGTTATAATATGATTATTTATCATTCAAAATGATGTTTTCACTAATTAATATCATAGCCACACGCTAACCACCTGTGGTCAATAGCGTTAATTATTGTTTGATAGCAGTTGTTATTTTCTAATAGAGTTAATTATTGTTTGTTAGAAGTTGTTATTGTCTAAGAGAGTTAATTATTGTTTGATAGAAGTTGTTATTGTCTAATAAAGTTAACTATGCAGATGACCCCTATTGATTTTCAGGTCACAAGGTCAAAGGTCAAGGTCACAGTTACCCAAAATAGTAAAATGGTTTCCGGATAACTCAAGAACGCTTATGCCTAGGATCATGAAACTTGATAGGTAGATTGATCATGACTCGCAGTTGACCCCTATTGATTTTCAGGTCACTATATCAAAGGTCAAGGTCACGGTGACCTGAAATAGTAAAATGGTTTCCGGATGATAACTCAAGAACGCTAATGGCTACGATCATTAAACTTGATAGGTACATTGATCATGACTCGCAGATGACCCCTATTGATTTTGAGGTCACTAGGTCAAAGGTCAAGGTCATGGTGACCCGAAATAGTAAAATGGTTTCCGGATGATAACTCAAGAACGCTTATGCTACGATCATGAAACTTCATAGGTACATTGATCATGACTCGCAGATGACCCCTATCGATTTTGAGGTCACTAGGTCAAAGGTCAAGTTCACGGTGACCCAAAATAGTAAAATGGTGTCGGGATGATAACTGAAGAACGCTTATTCCTAGGATCATGAAACTTCATTGGTACATTGATCATGACTGGCAGATGACCCCTATTGATTTTCAGGTGACTAGGTCAAAGGTCACAGTGACAAAAAACATATTCTCACAATGGCTGTCACTACAACGGAGAGCCCATATGGGGGGCATGCATGTTTTACAAACAGCCCTTGTTTTCTAATAGAGTTTATTATCATTTGATAGAAGATGTTATTGTCTAATAGACTTAAAAATTGTTTGATAAATAATTTAATATTTAATAATATTCAGATACTGAAATTGCTGAGAGTATAGGACTATGGGACGTTATAAATGTTGTTCTATATTCATCAGATGTCTTTCTAAAACAACTGTTTTTGTTGAGGGTTTTAATTATTTTAACATTGCACACAGCAAATTCATGCCTTGCAGTACCGGTAATTGCCTTATTTATAAGGTATCTAAGCATTTGAATAGAACTTCTGTCTTTGGATTATTTAAATCCCTAGCCAAAACCAATGCTGTAAATTCTTAAAACAAAATATAGAGATTTTAAAATGGAAGTGTTATAATACAAACAGGAACCCTTTTCATAATTGTAAATGAATGTTTATTCTTTTTCATCATAGCCCCATTACCATTGGTAATGGGGGCTATATAGGAGTCACTTTGTCGGTCGGTTGGACTGTCCCGAAATTTCATCCGATCTTCACCAAACTTGGTCACAAGTTGTATCTAGATGATGTATAGGTCAAGTTTGAATATGGGTCATGCCGGGTCAAAAACTAGGTCACGGGGTCACTTAGCGTGTTTTAAACCGAAAGTTTGTCCAGACCATAGCTATGTCATTTATCGTTAGATTTTAAAATAACTTGGTACATTTGTTCACCATCATGGGACGGTGTGTCGTGTAAAAAAAGTACGTCGATATCTCCAAGGTCAAGGTCACACTTGGAGTTCAAAGGTCAAATGCTTGTCCGGGCCATAACTTTATCAATTATTGTGAGATTTAAAAATCATTTGGCAAATTTGTTCACCATCATTGGACGGTGTGTCTCGCAAAAGAATTACGTCGATATCTCCAAGGTCAAGGTCACACTTTGAGTTCATAGATAAAAATGGCCAAAAATGAGCTTGTCCGGGCAATAACTATGTCGTTCATTGTGAGATTTTAAAATCATTGGGGCACATTTGTTCACCATCATTGGACAGTGTGTTGCGCGAAAGAATTGATATCTCCAAGGTCAAGGTCACACTAAGTTCAAAGGTCAAAAATGGCCATAATTGAGCTTGTACGGGCCATAACTATGTTGTTCATTGTGAGATTTTAAAATCATTTGGCTCATTTGTTCACCATCATTGGGTGGTGTGTCGGGCGAAAGAATTACGTCGATATCTCCAAGGTCAAGGTCACACTTTGAGTTCAAAGGTCAAAAATGGCCATAAATGAGCTTGTCCGGGCCATAACTATGTCATTCATTGTGCGATTTTAAAATCATTTGGCACATTTGTTCACCATCATTGGACGGTGTGTCGCGCGAAAGAATTACGCCAATATCTCCAAGGTCAAGGTCACACTGTGAGTTCAAAGGTCAAAAATGGCAATAAATGATCTTGTCCGGGCCATAACTATGTCATTCATTGTGAGATTTTAAAATTACTTGGTACATTTGTTCCCAATCATTGGACAATGTGTCATGCGAAAGAATTACGTCGATATCTCCAAGGTCAAGGTCACACTTGGAGTTAAAAGTGAAAAATGGCCATAAATGAGCTTGTCCGGGCCATAACTATGTCATTCATTGTGAGATTTTAAAATGACTCTGTACATTAATTTTGTTAACAGTCATTGGACGGCGTGTCATGCGAAAGAATTCAAGAGTTCAAAGGTCAAAATGTCCATAAATAATAATGGCATAATAATTCTTAAAAATCGCCATAAATTAGATTCTCTTGTTTTGTGAAGACAGCATGCAAAATAGTCTGTGTCAATGCGGCACGTGGGGGTATACGTCACGTTTGTGACAAAGCTCTAGTTTTTGATGTCTTTAGGTAAAAAACATTATAGAACAAAAAACATAATTATTTGATTGGGACATTTGTTTTTCAGGTGGAGCAGCTATTGAACATACCAGAACCTGTGCTAAAGGGACTGCTGGATAAATTTAGCAAAGATGAAGATCTAGAGATTAAACGCTTAAAAAACAAGTAGGTGTCCACCTTTTAAAAGTAATGCTGCCTTTGACTGCAAACTATCAACCGTAAAGAATGTAGTATATATGTATAGCCTACATGGTTGAAAAATTATGATGGTATCCTATTTGTCTTTTAATCTCGGCAATGACAACACTGGTAATTTAATGTGATGTAAAACATATTGATTCAAATTTATGACATTTGCTTGAGTGTTGTTTCTCATGATTTGAGTACATGCTTTTTTGAGGTTTCATTTTTTATGTAAGAAGAATATTTTAAAGCATCTAGTGTTTTAGCTCGGCTGTTTTCGGAGAATACCCGAGGTATTGTCATAGCCAGCTGGTCATGGGCTGCCGGCATCTGCCGTCCGCGTCATGCTAAAACCTTAACATTGGCTCTAAAATCAAAGTGCTTCCACCTACGACTTTGAAACTTCATATGTAGCTGCATGTTGATGAGTTCTACATGCCACACCCATTTTTGGGTCACTAGGTCAAAGGTCAAGGTCACTGTGACCTCTAATATATTCAAATTCAAAACTGCACCCACAGCCGAGCGTTGGCATCCGCTATTCGGTGCTCTTGTTTCATGTTCCTTTACACTTGCACTTTAATACACACACATGTACTCCGTCCTGTGGGTTATTTGTTTTGAACAATTTACTATGCTAGACATAATTTATTTCAGTATACACAGGGCTCAACATTAACCTAAAAACCAAAATCTACTTGCCCTGAACGTAAAGCCACTTGCCCAAACATGAAATATCAGAAACTGTAAACCATTAACTGTAAACCTCATAATGTTTTAATAAAGATCAAAATGATACACCACAAAACCTTTTTTATTTTTGCACATTTAACAAAATTATTACAATAATTAAAGTCTAATTAAAGTCTAAATGTAGATTTGTGCCACTATTTGATTATTAAACATTGCTCCTAACGATTCATCATATCTCAACCATTCAAACTCACTTTTCCATTATGGTAAAAAGTTGCGTTTTCGTTTCAATTCGCAATTTTTGGCACTTTCGGATGATTTTTTTGTGCATTTTTCATTGGATTTTGCAGACTTAAAGTTACTTGTACAGCCGAAGCCAAATAAACAAGACATTTCTCATCTGCTAACAGTACTGTAAACAACATAGAACATGTGAACCGTAACAAAAATGTCAATTGATGTAAAGTAAAAGATTGTTGAAAATGTATGTCGCAAAATATGAAATATGTATATACAGAAGCTATTTGTTGTTGTTTTTATATATATATATATATTATATGTTATAATTTTAGTCGTTTTCTTCTCCAAAGATGTTATTTGTAACTGAAAAGTAATGAAAAAGATAAACACAATAGCATTTGAAAGCCGATGTTTGGAATCCCAAGCCATTTACGGTGTTTCTAAAAATAAGTTTGGAAATGCACCATGCTTAGTTAGTTAGGACTTCCGCAAACAACATTCTCCAAGGTTAATTCGTGCATTAGGCAAATCGTTTGTGATTATTTGTACTATTTAACCACAGAAACACACGTTTTTCTTTGTTCTTTTTTTGCACTTGCTCGGGCGGACAACTAGATTATAAAATAAATTGCCCGGACTCAACTTTTACTTGCCAGGTGCAATCAGACAACCGTTACTGTTGAGCCCTGATACAGTTTTTATGCCCCCAAAGGAGGGCATATAGTGATCGCACTGTCTGTCTGTCCGTCTGTCTGTCTTTCTGTCACACTTTGGGTTTAGGTTTTGAAAAATGCTCATAACTTCTATGTCGCTTCAGATGATACCTTCATATTTGGTATGCATGTGTATTATGGACAAGGCATTTTGATCCCTTTGACCTTGACCTTGAACTAAGGGTCCGTGTTTAGGTTTCGAAATCTTCGTTCAGGTTTTGAAAAATGCTCATAACTTCTATCAAAGTGTTTTTCGGGAGCATATGTCATCCTATGGAGACAGCTCTTGTTTGATACTCTTATTGTACAAAGATAGGAAAAGAAAGAAAGAAAGGAAAGGGGTATATTTGAATCACTGTTAACTTTTATCAATCTGTCTTTCCATCTTTCCGTCCATCCATTTGTCCTTCCGTAGACACAAACTCATCAGGGGCATTCTCCTACACTTTTCAAATTACAACTTTCAAACTGGCAGGCATTGTTCCTTATGATATGATATTTTGTATATGAGATTTTTATCACCCCACATTACAATTTACAAAAGTTATGCTCCTTTTTTTTGTCCCCTACTGGTTTTAACGGAGGGGACTTATGGTTTTGTATCCGTCAGTCTGTCAGTCCATCACACTTTTCTGGATCCTGCGATAACTCTAAAAGTTCTTAATATTTTTTCATGAAACTTGGAATATGGATAGATGGCAATACGGACATTATGCACGTCATTTCATTTTGTTCCTATGTCAAAAATTGTGGTTGCTATGGCAACAAATAGACTAGAAATACTGCTGAGAATGGTGTTTTTTTCTGGATCCTGCGATAACTCTAAAAGTTCTTAATATATTTTTTTTAATGAAACTTGGAATATGGATAGATGGCAATATGGACATTATGCACGTCATTTCATTTCGTTCCTACGTCAAAAATTGTGGTTGCTATAGCAACAAATAGACTAGAAATACTGCTGAAAATGGTGTTTTTTCTGGATCCTGCAATAACTTTAAAAGTTCTGAATATTTTTTCATGAAACTTCAAAAATGGATAGATGGCAATATGAACATTATGCACGTCATTTCATTTTGTTCCTACGTCAAAATTTCTGGTTGCTATGGCAACAAATAGACTATGAATACTGCTGAAAATGGTGTTTTTTTTTAATCCTGCGATAACTTTAAAAGTTCTTAATATTTTTTCATGAAACTTGAAACATGGATAGATGGCAATATGGACATTATGCACATCATTTAATTTTGTTCCTACATCAAAAATTTTGGTTGCTATGGCAACAAATAGACTACAAAGTATGCTGAAAATGGTGGTTTTCTGGATCCTGCGATAACTTTAAAAGTTCTTAATATTTTTTCATGAAACTTGGAACATGGATAGATGGCAATATGGACATTATTCACGTCATTTCATTGTGTTCCTACGTCTAAAATTATGGTTGCTATGGCAACAAATAGACTAGAAATACTGCTGAAAATGGTGTTTTTCTGGATCCTGAGATAACTTTAAAAGTTCTTAATATTTTTTCATGAAACTTGGAACATGGATAGATGGCAATATGGACATTATGCACGTCATTTCATTTTGTTGTTACGTCAAAAATTCTGGTTGCTATGGCAACAAATAAAAAAAATATTCTGACAATGGTGGAATTTCTGACAATGGTGGAGACGGTAGGGGACTTTTATTGCTTGGCAATAGTCTTGTTAACTCTGAAATTACTATATATTATGACATGCAGCATCAGGGGGTATTTTTCACCACTATTGTAACAAACACCAGTTTAATTGTGAATGTGTTTTGTTTTGTGCTTTCAGATACGAAAGAATCAGGACCAGAGTGAAGCAGATAATAACAGAAAAAAAGGCGAGCTTGTCACGTCGCTAGCTGTGTACTTTCTTCACACTGTCACGTCAGTTTGTCAGAGCTGTGTTATGTACAAGCAGGGTGCGCTATAAGGAATACCTGAACCCTTTCCAGACAATCTGAACAAAATAGATCTTACGTAGTATTATTCTTCCTGATGAGAAAGTGTTAAACATTGTCATAGCATTTTTTTAATGGATTGAAAGAGAATAGATGACTGCTGAATATTCTGAAAAAAAGCAATATTTGTTGTTGTTCTATTCATACATTTATATAATAAAAGATTTCTAAAATTAACATTTACAATGTTTGGCCTAATTCTTGGCAAATTAAAATGATGTGTTAATCATGTACTGGTGATAACAGAGAGTGATAAAAAACTTGGCCTTTTTTGTACGAGTCAATAAAATATAATAAACATGTGCCAGCATTCCGGTTACTAGTCTATTTGTTCTTTGTTCTGAGACATTAGAAAAATTGTTACAGCATTATGTCTTCTTTAACATCATGCGTTTACTTAGGCTCATTAGTTAGAAAATATATGTTTTGATGATTCCTTATTCGTACTTATACATATGCAAGATCTGAAAGACAACATTTTTGCTTAGCATTATCCCATTTTACTGAGCCACACCAGTTTGAATCAGAAGTGTCATAGAATTTACTTCCAGAGGTCCCAAATTTGGGGCCTTGTGTAGGCCATACATTTCAATATTTTTAGCTCACCTTTCACGAAGTGACATAATAAGCTTATGTGATCGTGTGATGTCTGGCGTCTGTTGTGCGCGCGTGCGTGCGTCCGTCAACAATTTGTTTGTGTAGACAGTAGAGGTCACAGTTTTCATCCAATTTTTATGAAATTTGGTCAGAATGTTTATCTTGATGAAATCCGGATTAGGATTGTATATGGGCCATCTGGGGTCAGAAACTAGGTCACTAGGTCAAATCATAGAAAAACCTTGTGTAGAAAATAGAGGTCACAGTTTTCATCAGATCTTAATGAAATATGGTCAGAATGTTTGTCTTGTTAATCGAATTTGGGTCATCTAGGGTCAAAAACTAGGTCTCTTGGTCAAAGTTAAAAAAACAACTTGTGTTGACAGTAGAGGTCACAGTTTTCATCCAATCTTAATAAAATTTGGCCAGGATGTTATCTTGATGAAATCTGGGTTGGGATTGTATTTGGGTCATCTGGGGTCCGAAACTAGGTCACTAGGTCAAATCATAGAAAAACCTTGTGTAGACAATAGAGGTCATAGTTTTCATCTGATCTTAATGAAATATGGTCAGAATATTTATCTTGATAATATCTGATTTTGGATCGTATATGGGTCATCTGGGGTCATAAATTAGGTCACCAGGCCAATTCTAGTAAAACCTTGTGTAGATGAAAGAGGTCACATGAAAGAGTAAAACTTCTGTCAGGTGAGCGATTCAGGGCCATCATGGCCCTCTTGTTGTTGTTGATGTTCTTATTACTTAATGCTTTTTCAAATTTTATAATTGTTATTTCATACATTTAATGAAATTTGTGAGATCTTTCCATTTTAGCACAAATCTGAGTGACTACTGGGTCTGAAATTAGTCCAAAATTAGCATTTGAGACATGATCTGAGAAAACTGGTCTTAATGCATGTGCACAAAAGATCGTTTCAGCTTAGATTAGCACAGGCAAACAAAGGATGACTTTTTCAACCTTTTTGGATCTTTTTGTATCAAGGAAGTATCACCGTAACAAAAATGGGACAATTCTTTATGCACATGCATTAAGCCCTGCTGCTGTACTCTCAGAGACAGGCTCAATTGTTAGGAGTCTCTTTACCAGAATAGTACAGGTTTTACATTCGGTACATCTTTTTTAATTCCCATCTTTTGGTTTGCAATTTTGGTTAAATCTCACATCATGTATATGATCATAATGTTGGCTGGCAACTGATCCAATGTAGTTGTTATATAATACATGTATTAAACCTTAACACTTTCTGATTTAACATGATTATTGTTTGTATTTACATGATTGTATTTGAATAAAAATACATGTATTTTAAATATATAGTTTGTTATAGCGTTGTCTTGGGTGTTCTAATGTCAAACTATAATTAGATAAGAGAAAATGGATTTAACATAAATACTGTGAAAGTAGCATACACAGTTGAAGAAATAAAGTGAACACAAATAAAGCAGTATATGAAAACAACTTAATTCAGTTAAAGTATGTTACTAAATAGAGTAGATTCCGGTATTTCCAGATACTTAACGCAATAAAGATGTCTAGATGTATCATGTTAGTATGCAATTCAATATTTTTTAAATTTCTATTTATGAAAGACCTAATAAAAGCTGGAGCACAATCCATTTGTAAACCTTCAGGTATTTTCAGATACATAATTTGAAGAATTTTGTGGATATATTAAAACTTACAATAATTATTTTTATGTCCCCCACCACTATAGTGGGGGACATATTGCTTTTGCCCTGTCTGTTGGTTTGTTTGTTTGTTTGTTTGAGTCAAACTTTAACATGTGCCATAACTTTTGCAATATTGAAGATAGCAACTTCATATTTGGCATGCATGTGTATCTCATGGAGCTGAATATTTTGAGTGGTGAAAAGCCAAGGTCATCCTTCAAGGTCAAAGGTCAAATATATGGGTCAAAATCGCTCATTTTATATACACTTTTGCAATATTGAAGATACCAACTTGATATTTGGCATGCATGTGTATCTCATGGAGCTGCACATTTTAAGTGGTGAAAGGTCAAGGTCATCCTTCAAGGTCAAACATATGGGGGACATAGTGTTTCACAAACACATCTTGTTTTCATTCATATTAACTTTAATGTGATTTTCAATTAAATATTTTATTTCAGATATAAATACATAATCTCTTAACTGATATACACATTATCAAACCTGTATCAAATAAACTTAGAAACAGTGAATCCTTATAATGCAAAATACAATCATAATATTTTCATCACTGGAAACATCATTTGCAGCCAACTTGTCGTAATTCTTCTGTTAAATCAGCAACTTTGGAATTTCTTCGGGCACTGTTTGCAACTACAATGTGTAGCAATTCAAGCATAGTTTTAGAACCTTGGCTACAAATGAAATTCTTTTCAGCAAGGATAAATGATTTTTTAAGGAATGTTAAAAAATACATTATTGTAGCCCATAAACTTCAACTAGTACCTTATTGTAGGCCATTGATTTCAACTGGAACCTTATGGTAGCCTATGGACTTCTACTGATACCTTATGGTAACCCATTGACTTCTACTGATACCTTATGGCAGCCCATTGACTTCTACTGATACCTTATGGTAACCCATTGACTTCTACTGATACCTTATGGCAGCCCATTGACTTCTACTGTTACCTTATGATAACCAATTGACTTCTACTGATACCTTATGGTAAGCCATTGACTTCTACTGATACCTTATGGCAGCCCATTGACTTCTACTGTTACCTTATGATAACCCATCGACTTCTACTGATACCTTATGGTAACCCATTTACTTCTATTTAAACCTTATGGTAGCCCATTAACTTCTACAGATACCTTATGGTAAACCATTGACTTGTATGGTAGCCCATTAACGTCTGCTGATACCTTGTGGTAGCCCATTGCCTTCTACTGATACCTTATGGTAGCCCATTGCCTTCTGCTGATACCTTATGGTAGCCCATTGACTTGGACTGATACCTTATGGTAGCCCATTGACTTCTTCTGATACCTTATGGTAGCAAATTGATTTCTACTGATACCTTATGGTAGCTCATTGACATCTACTGATTCATAATGATAACCCATTGACTTCTAATGTTACCTTATGGTAGCCCATTGTTTTCTACTGATGCCTTATGCTAGCCCATTTATTCCTACTGATGCCTTATGGTATACCATTGACTTCTGCTGATGCCTTATGGTAGCCCATTGACTTCTACTGATGCCTTATGGTATACCATTGACTTCTACTAATGCCTTATGGTATACCAATGACTTCTACTGATGCCTTATGGTATACCATTGACTTCTACTGATGCCTTATGGTATACCATTGACTTCTACTGATGCCTTATGGTATACCATTGACTTCTACTGATGCCTTATGGCAAACCATTGATTACTACTGATGCCTTATGGAAGCTATTTGACTTCTACTGATGCCTCATGGTAGCTCATTGACTTCTACTGATGCCTTATGGTATACCATTGACTTCTGCTGATGCTACTTATGGTAGCCCATTGACTTCTACTGATGCCTTATGGTAGCCAATTTATTTCTACTGATGCCTTATGATATACCATTGACTTATTCTGATGCCTTATGGTAGCCCATTGATTTCAACTGATGCCTTATGGTTTACCATTGACTTCTACTGATGCCTTATGGTAGCCCATTCACCTCTACTGATACCTTATGGCATCCCATTGACTTCTACTGATAACTTATGGCAGCCCATTGACTTCTACCGTTACCTTATTGTAGCTCATTGATTTCTAATGATACCTTATGGCAGCCCATTGATTTCTACTGATGCCTTGTGGCAGCCCATTGATTTCTACTGATACCTTATGTTAGCCCATTGACTTCTATTGATACCTTATGGAAGCCCATTGATTTCTACTGATACCTTATGTTAGCCCAATGACTTCTGCTGATACCTTATGACAGCCCATTGACTTCTACTGATACCTTATGTTAGCCCATTGACTTCTACTGATACCTTATGGTAGCCCATTGACTTCTACTGATACCTTATGGTAGCCCATTGACTTCTACTGATACCTTATGGCAGCCCATTGACCTCTACTGCTACCTTATGGTAGCCCATTGACTTCTACTGATGCCTTATGGTAGCCCATTGACTTCTACTGATACCTTATGTATGCCCATTGACTTCTACTGATACCTTATGGCAGCCCATTGACCTCTACTGCTACCTTATGGTAGCCCATTGACTTCTACTGATGCCTTATGGTAGCCCATTGACTTCGACTGATACCTTATGTTAGCCCGTTGACTTCTACTGATACCCTATGGCAGCCCATTGACTTCTACTGATACCTTATGGCAGCCCATTGACTTCTACTGATACCTTATGGTAGCCCATTGATTTCTACTGATGCCTTTTGGTATTCCAGTGACTTCTACTGATGCATTATGGTTGCCCATTGACCTTTTCTGATGCCATATAGTAGCCAATGACCCCTACTGATACCTTATGGCAGCCCATTGAATTCTTCTGATACCTTATGATAGCCCATTGGCTTCTACTGATGCCTAATGGTAGACCATTGACTTCCTCTGATACCTTATGGTTGCCCATTAACTTCTACTGATACCTTATGGTACTGATACCTATGGTAGCCCTTTCTCTTCTACTGATACCTTATGGCAACCAATGGACTTCTACAGATACCGTATGATGTCCCATTGGCTTCTACTGATACCTTATGGCAGCCCATTGACTTTTTCTGATACATTATGCCCATTGATTTCTACTAATGCCTTATGGTAGCCCATTAAGTTCTACTGATATCTTATGGCAGCCCATTTACTTCCATTGATACCTTATGGTAGCCATTGACTTCTACAGATGCCTTATGGTAGCCCAATTGACATGTACTGTTACCTTATTGTATACCACTGACTTCGACGAATGCCTTATGACAGCCCATTGACTTCTACAGATGCCTTATGGCTTCTCATTGACTTCTAATGACAACTTATTGCAACCAATTGACTTCTACTGATGCCTTATGGAAGCCAATTAACTTCTTCTAATGCCTTATGGTAGCCCATTGACTTCAACAGATGCCTTATGGAAGCCCATTGGTTTTTACTGATACCTTATGGTAGCCCATTGACATCTACTGGTACCTTACAGTAACCTATTGACTTCTACTGATACCTTATGGTGGCCTATTGACTTCTACTGATATCTAATGGAAAACCATTGACTTCCACTGATACCTTATGGCAGCCCATTGACATCTACTGTTACCTTACAGTAACCCATTGACTTCTACTGATGCCGTATGGTGGCCTATTGACTTCTACTGATATCTAATGGCAGCCCATTGACTTCTACTGATACCTTATGGCCTCATTGTATGAGCACAGATGACCAAGTGGTCTCAACGATAGACTTTTATTCCAGGGGTCAATGGTTAGAGCCCAGTTGAGGGTTACTTTTTGTTTGTTTCTTTAATGTAATTCTTGTTTTATTTTAAATGGAGCTTTTAAAAATCAAATATTTACATTTATCAATATTGAGCATTTAATGACAAACTGTAAAAAAGGTCCCTTTTAGATGTTTAATAAAAAATACCACGAGGTACAAATTTAGAACTCATTGGTTGTTTATTTGATTTAAAAGTGATTTGCCTTGTCAGCGAGGTTACTTTAAAGTTATTATCACTTTTATCCTTTTTTCAAATCATTAATAGAAAAAGATAATTTATGCTTCATTTTGGAAAAAACAGGGCTTAATGCATATGCATTAATTGTCATCCCAGTACTAGAGACTCTCTTTAAACGAAAAACAACATAACATCAGAAAGTGTCATCCTTGATTAGCTTGTGTGCATTGCACAGACAGGCTACCGGTAATCAGTGTGCACAGGCTAATCTGGGACACCACTTATTTGACATGCATTAAGCCCCGTTTTCCATGAAAGAAGCCAATATGTACAGATTTCAATGACAAACTGGCCAATGTCGTCCCACAAGCTGTTAAACTATATTGATTGCATACACACTCTGCTGTCTGCTGCTGTCTGCAGTGTTCTAGTGGTAGAGTATAAACAGGCAGATGTGGTTATCGTTCCTAGCGTAGTTAACATCAGACTGACTTGCATTATCGTTCCTAGCGTAGTAAACAGGAGACTGACTTGCAGAACACACTCACAACCTTAGTCCTTCGCAAGCGAAGAACTAAAAACTCAAAAAAATATTTGAACATTCCAAAGTACAATTGTGTACCGTCGTTTCAACCAAAATCAGATGATCTTAACAAAAAATGTACAGTTTCCGAAGTATGAGCTTGTTTCCATTGAAGTTTGATAAGCACAATGTTCAACTTTTTAGAATGGTTGCCGCATTCAATACATAAGCCCTGTTTGTGCATGCGCTGTACACTTTGTGTAATTAACAACACTGTTTTGCATTTTTTGATCACGCTCTTTATTCGTCAATTCTGATTGGTCAATAAGAAAACATACGGCAACATAAACATAAGACTTTTACTGTTCTTAGTTACTGCCTACAAGACATTAAGACATCAACTTGTCTTCACAGCAAGTTAGTAAGTCTGGAAAGCAAGTTTTCACCAAAGTCATCATGCGCCTTCCACTGCGTGTTCCATTACTGTCAATCTGCGGATGTCAAACTGTCCAGACTGGAACGATGTTGAACCCAATACAAAAGGCTTGGCATTGATAGTCACCGTGCTGCAAACAGTTATAAAATTGTAATGATGATTGGTGCATATCTGTATCAATACTAGATCAATAGGTAGACTCTTTCACTCATATAAACTGATTTCAGTAGCTGTGTCTTAATATGATTTCATTTGCGTTCGTTGTTCAACCATGTATTCATGGACTGCTGTTTAGTATAGCCCTATAATTTAGACTCAAACGTTTGCAGTAGACATAATACCTTTCTTAATAAAAAACTTGACGGTTGTCTACATAAATACCACCCGAATTCTTTTGTTTTAGCTCGTCTATTCACTGAGTAGCTAAGAGTCATACTAATCGCCAAAATGTCGGCGTCGTCGTAAAGATTTAAACATGTTAAAAGTGCAACATCCTTATCACTGATATATATTCTACTAGGTATTAAAAAAAATTAGTTCATCCTTTTTGGACTTTGCAATTTTGTGTTTTTTGGTGAACGCGCAATATTTTCATAACAATGTTTCCACTACAAGAATTTACTTGGGGTCATTGTGTGATGTAACTAACCAAGTTCAACGCAGATCCTGTCCCTTTTATGTACTTAAACATAACTATTCATGTCTTTATAATCATTCACGGACAAAGACCTATAACAAGCTTTTTGGCAGGATTATGCCAAAATTTGTATTTTTTAAAGTGCGGTTGAGGTGTGTGTATGTGTGTTCAAGTAAAACTTCAGGTTGAAGTTTGCATGCAACAAGAACATATTTTTGTAAGTGGAATGAAAGTCGCGTGAGCTGACTTCGAACAGCTCTTCTTATTTGAGTTGCTAATTTATTGAAAAATATATTAAACATGGAAATTCTCAGATTGTGTTTTACTCATTTAAAGGTTCAATTATATAGTGAGTTTGATCATGTCAAGATACTTACGTGGTTACACCAGCTTTCAGTCCGCCCTTTATGATGAAATGTTTGGTCGCGCTCATACCAGGTTGTATAGAAAAGCTGTAAATTTTCGGCTCCAAAGCAAAGTCCTGATCGTCCTCAATTCTCACGTCGATATCCTGATCAACGGCACCAGCGTTCTGTACCGTGAATGGAATGTCTAACGTTTCGTTGGCCCACAGTGTCACCCCTGATGACAATTCATTATTTCAGTGAAATAATACTCAGACAACATAAATTTAAAAGGTTAAGTTCGTAATATTAATAACTGGTCCACACATTTCGGGTTTTAAATAAAGCTTGATTTCAAAACCAAAAATAAATATGACATTTAATGTCTGAGTATATGTTATAAAATTTAGTGTATGAAGTAATAGTTAACCTCTTTTTTTATGGTAGTATGCTCGTAACAAAAACAATACCGGAGAGAATATTTATATTGTAGATTATTTAACGCAATACTTTAATTTATGATTAACAAACTTGTTTTTACCTGTGAGCGGTGGTATGAACAATCGTAAGGTGACAGGTGTAATGAGGATTGGGTTCAGTCTTCGAAATGTATGTTTTGTTGGGGATGATTTGTCTTGTCCTTGTATTGCAACCATTAACGGCTGAAATAGCAAGAATGTACCAACGTAGTAATATGGATATATTTAATATAATGCAATCTAAGAAAAACACGATTGAAGTTAAAAACAAACACACGAAAATAAGAGTGTTCAGGCGTACGGACAACATGTTGAACCGCTATATTCTGATGACTCTTCAATACACTTTTCAAATATTTTAATCCTCAATTTAACAGTTTAATGTTAAATTTTTAAATGTTAAACGTAAGTTCCTAAACAATTATATGTGTATGTAGTTAAACTTAATTGTTAATCTTATGAAAATAAAAATAAAATTCTTTAAACCCATTGAAACGTATGTTATGTGGCTATATTAAGTACCTCGTCCGGAATAGTAATAGAGGCGGTGAAAATGGAATTTCCTCTTCTTCCGCCAACATTTTGCAACACTCCAAAAGCTTTAGGACTAAAGCTGTTTCTAGTCATTAGAAAAATTGATTGCAACCTTTGCGTATTCAGGTACCTCAACAACCATTTTGTACGATGCCCCTGAAAGAAAAAAACAACTTATTCGATTAAGTTCTTACCTGTAAACGTATACACGTTGCATAATATACTTTCAATCTTCCTACATGACATCACAGTATCAAATGACCTGCATTGAATTTATCCTTTGATAAAAATGCATTTGTTCGTTTTGTTTTTATTCATAAAATACATCTGTTTACCAAAGCACATGCTTAGGTTTCTGACGTAAATGACAAAATTGTTTTGCAAAATGTTAATAGCATTGGAAGATTGTGTCGTGTGGTAGAATATTGCATTATCATGCGTGAACAGAACGTCTTACCAGAGATTGGTCTTCCCTTTATGTCATATTCCCCGAAACCTCCCGGCCCAGGCTCAACAAATTTGTGAGTGAAATCGACAGGACTTGTAGCCTGAATGGTAACGTCCCATAGGTTGCTGTCCATTTTCATTATTTTCCAAATCCCATAATTTGCCTGGAAACGAACAAGGCTAATTTAATAAATTATTTTCCAATGCATACCCAATTGTCTTGTTTTCATTATTTAATTCAGATACATAATAATGGTATGATCTTGTACCTGAGTGATGTTGATTTCTAGAAGAGACAAAACCGATCCTGAGGACGGATAGCCGATAATTGTGGGCCTTGCAGAAGATGGCACACCTTAAACACAATTTTAGCGTTTTGAGGTGATTTGAAAACAGGTGTGTTATTTAACAAAATTTCGACTTTTACTACACTTGATGATTGTCAGATAACAAGAGCCTTTTCAAACATGTACTTTAGCATATGATCCCCTGATTAGAGCATACATAAGTATGCATACAAATACAATGTAGTTAGAGCTCGACCTATGTTAGCAATATGATGAAGAGGGTACACGCATTGTCCGTCCTACCTGATGGCGTCATTGCTATGACAACGGGATGTGCCTTCTCCGCCTGCACTCGTATGATCAACTGCGTTATGGTATCATCAACAAAAACCATGAACGATTGCCCTGCTGTAGCGGTGTAGGAAAATCGCATTAAATTGACTCGATTAGTTTCTAAGCTTTGCTGAAAAAAAGGAAATTTTAGACACAACTTTTCTTAGACATTTATACAATTATTTGATAGATGTACACCAATACTTCGTATTTATAGAATAAAATGAATTATTTGGACTTATTATTAAAAGTTACATAAATGTACAAGTTATAAACCTTCAACTGAAACATTACAATTTTAATACTGTCATTCATGCAACACGAAATTTCAGGATAACGTCTTTCTGCAACGAAGCTATTAACCTCATTGATAAACAATACATGTATATGTTAGAAACACATGTTCATTTTTCATTATGTCATATATCAAAACCAGTTATAGCTCTAAACAATTTAAATGGCACATACCTTTATACATAAATAAATTAAACTCGTGCAAAGCGTGCAAGAACAAAACCGAATGCCAATATAGGAAACAATCGACGCGTACAATGTATGCTTATAGAGGTATCAACTGCCATGTACATGTTGTGGGGCTATAAAAGAAGACTATTCTTACAGTGATGATGTTGACAGCATTCTCGATGTGGTTTTTGTCTGTGGTTATCACGGAGCCTCCTGATACGTTGGCCAGCAACTGGTAGAAGTCGATGTGCGCTTGCCGCCGGAATCGTCCGTCTGCGTGGAGTTAATAGTTTATAGCTAAGCAGGTGTATTTTTTAAATTGTTTACTGCAATGCAATGTTGATAATTTCATGTACTTAAGTTCAAATGACTCGTTCATATATGGGACGAAATACAGCATGTGTGAAATAACACCTGTTAGTTAACATGTAAGGTTTCGATCGCACCCACTTCTATGCAGAGAAACGGCTGCATGCTTGCTACTGTTTTTGGTATGATTTCAGGGACTATGATTAAGCTAAATATATCTTCGTTATGCTCTTGTGCAACCTCCGGGCAGAGATTTGACGGCTGGATCAAACACCTGCCTTCATAACCAACCATGTGATGATAGTCCAGCAAAGTTGTACAATTAGTTTAGCGTTGTTATTTTTAATTAAGGTAATTTATTGTTTTATTATGAATCTAAACGTACGCACTATTTTCATAATTTTCAAAATATAAAAGAACGTGTTCATAATATAATACTTAAAAAACACACAAAAACGTATGTTATGTAATTACTGAAGGCTTTCTAAATCGTCTTTTTCTTGTTATTCTTAATTTTCTTAAAACCAATCGGTATGTGGGATGATTTCCAGACGTCTTGCCTGATGTAGCCGGTAGTTGTATGACGTCAACCCGGATGGTGCGTCCCCGAAGGAAGGCCAGTGCGCGGTCTGTGTCCACCGTCATTTCCGCTCCCTGTTCGTCCACGACTAACAGCAGGTGCGAGTTCTGTTCGCTGATGTTTGCCACTGTGGGTTCAAATAAAAAAGGGTCATTAAACAACGGGGCTTTTTTCGTTTTGACGAAATAAGACTTCATGATAAATACATTTCACGCATAATGCTGATAGGTGAGGATAGTGTTTAGAGCACCGACATTTTCTCGCCTGAGTAATACTAGTTCTTGTCTGTTCACCTTTTATTTCGTAGTAGCCGTTACGATATAGTTAACTCATGTACCGTTCGATTCCAACTCGACTCATCATGTTCATAAAAAGATCCACAGCAAAACACCACTCATTTGAAATTGAATAAGTGAGTACGTTTACATCAACAACCGTCTTTTTGTGTGGTACATCTACATACATGTATGTGTATGCAATGTATCATTTGATTCATTTCTGTTATTTTCAACAACGTTTTCAACGAGTTGTAACACTCTTTTGCTGCAAAATAAAGCCGTTATCAAATTTGATTGAACAAGTTGTTATTTGGTGAGCTTAACTTTTATTCATTTTGTCAGTCACAAAGAAATAGGTTTTATGTTAGATTTGATTGAAAATCGTTTCGTAAAGTCCAACCAAAATGGCGGTCTGTCAGTTTTATTGTACATATTCTTGTAAAACGTTTAAATTGAGATTGTGATATATCCGTCAATGTGCGGATTCGGCCCACCATTGAGAAGGTCCTGTGCGATAGTGACATTGTTGGAGTGATGTACTGGCTCGTGTAGAAGGTGGTTCAAGGCATCAGCATCCCGCACAATGCTTATCGGTTTTCCTGTAATGTATTGCAAGGTTTTTTATTATTATCTGGGAAAACTGGGCTTAATGCATGTGCGCTTTTGTGGATTTTTTTCGTTCGAACGAAGTTCTTTCTAAATGAAAATCCATTTCAGGCGGAAAGTATCGTCCGTAATTCGCCTGTCTCGGACGACACAGATTTATATTTTTACTTCCCGTTTAAAATGTTGAGTTTCTTTGAAGTGTCAATCATGGTTATCTAGAAAAAAAAATACATATAACTTAATCCCGTCAGGTTTGGTCACATATATTGGTTGTTGAATGCTTATTTTTTTTATATTGTATATCATAATAATATGGTCACAATCATAAGGCAGCTTTTTAGTTTAGACATCACACGGCAATCTGCACGGGATGATGAAGCTCGTAACATATATCAAATTATTCAGCAGTTTGTTTTTAAGGACATATATAGAATAAGAACCTCATAACTTAGTACCGTGCTGCAACCTACCGGCGAATTTTACTATCACGTGACCGTATGTTTCGATGCAGTGTAGAAGCAAATCAGTCAACGAATCCGGGATCTCCTGCACGTGCAGTACGTATATGGAGCCGGATATCCGGTAGTTGTCATTGTGCTCACCATTGGCTAAAATACACACAATGTGAACTTTGTTTTGGTCAGAACATCATGCTCATAGTGCATGTCTATGGAAGAGGAAACCCAGTTGTCATCAAAGTGTTCCCTAACTGCTGAAATACACATTTTATTTATTATCGTTTGATGGCATTATGGAATAAATACCCGCAGCGAGAAGTTATAATGTCAATATCGATAATATGTACTCATGGTGCAGCGGCTCCTTCTTGAAGTACCAAAGCAATCTAATGTGTAACAATTCATGACAACACGATGATGTCATGATTTTTTAAAATGTTGTTATATATTGGTTCCATGTCTGTACCTCATAACGTATGTTCATATACATATAAATGAGCTGAGCTTAACAATAAACTTGAACATTTTTCGCATAAAATTGTAGATTGACCTTATCGCTGACATAAAAGGAAATTTACCGCCTTTTAATCTTAACCCTCTTTATAAAATATGACGATGAATTCTATTTAATGTGACAAGACTTATTTGATTTGCTAATTTATTTTATACTGAAATGAAATCTCTCTACCAAAATGTTTTGCGTATCTTATCCTTCTAAGAAAAATACACAGAACACGGAATCAACGAGTTTACGGAAAATGCGATGCGATTTTAGAGACAGTCTTGTGGTAATGCGTAAAACCACTCGACGAAATTTGAATGTAATTTAAAAGCTTATCAATTTCGAAATCTTCATGATGCGTTTACGATAAAATTATCTCAAACGCTCTTCTATTTTTCTTTTACCGCCGAAAGTTTTATATGAAACTCTCGTTTGTTGTAAACCATGCGCGCTTACATTCTTTTATACGCTGTAAAGCGTTAAAAGTAACTCATAGTTTTCGCTATAGTTTGATAAAAATAATAATAATAATAATAAAAATAATAATAATAATAATAAAAATAATAATAATACTAATAAAAACATGAAAAATAAACAACGATAGCTAACGAATGTGTTTAATAAAAAAGATTGTCAACAGTATACATGTACATTTATTCATTTGTAAAATTATTTGTATACGAACATAAATGCTATGTAAGTCCGCAACAATTACATCTACTGGTATGAGAAACGGTATTTAATAATATACTTATTCAATTTAAAATAAAAGTACATATATGACATTCAAACTCAACTTGTAGTAACACAATATCGTTTTATCAACTTAGCAGTTGTTTTTGACACTGGCTTCTTATTTATATACAAGAATAGCAATGCAAGAAAATAAAACCACACTACTCATGGTATATTTATTCGAGTAAACATACTTGAATATACATATTTCAAAGGCAGAGTTAATGAGCTGTATTATTGCCTTTCTTAAAACATAATATTTTGGTCATATGACTCTAGAAGATTACTCACGTGCAATAAGCTCCTGGGTTTGTCCCGGGATCATGCAACAGTAGATCACTACCTTCGTGAAAAGGAGGGAAAATTTTAGTCTATTATCCATCCTCCTAAGAGGATTGAAACAATATCCCGTTTAAGTCTACTGTATCGATAGAACGGCTTAAATATGCAAATGCTTTACAGTACAGCTAATGTGTGTACTATTTGATTTAGTAATTCATCATTCTTAAAGAAGAATTTTTTTTTACCACAATAATGAATTGTGCTATTTGTCTTAAGTTAAAAACACGTGCTACTGTTGTGCGGTTACTATTTGCAACGAAGGCCGTAAGGACATTCAGTTTCAGGATATGGTCACATGGTCATCGTTCATTGGCACACTTCTATTCGTGTACATCATGCCTATCTTTAAAAGACTGAAAGTGCCAAGTGTATGTGTGTGTGCGCCAGTAGTATCCACAGAGGATTTTACAAGAGTTATAAATCGTATAAACGTGGTTTAGATTTTGCGATTGTCATCATTCATATTCGCGTAATGGGATTCAATGATACATGCAATATACAAGACATAACCGGTCGAGTGCAAAACTTTAGGCGTTAGACAACTTTCGCATTAAGATCGATGGGTGAACGAACAAGGGCGCAGAGTAAGCCAACAACACCGACCACGTGATTACATTCCAAACGGTAATGTCATTCTATTACAACTGACGATTTATCTTTTATGAAGCATCAGTTTGGTGAAAAGAATCACCTTTCAAATTCGCCAAAAATATTTCAAACTTAATGTTTGCGGTGTGGAATGTTCATGTTTTATACAAAGTAGAACCTGGCATTAGTTCGTATCAACAACATGCCGATTAACATGTATCTATTGCATTTTGGATAAGTTGATGTTGCTTAAGATTGGTAACATGAAACTTACAATTTACATGGCCTAAAAAGTTGGCATTTTGTTATTCTTTATACTAGCTTAAAATGCAAATTGTTGCTTCCTCCTTTTCTTAGAGACGACTCCTTATCACGGACTCCATCTCCTTTGGAATAATACAAAAGCATCAATTAGATCGTCAAGAATCAAATGTTTTTGTTAATTCATCAACTTGTGTATGTTCTAGGCAATCATTTGATGTTGTTTATCGATTTAATTGGGTGGACATTAGTATGTCACACAAGTAAACAACATCGATTTGCTTTTAAAACTCCACCATGTCACAGCCAATAAAGGTCCTCACATTTCCATATGGATTGTGATTACATGTTTGTACAGTTGTGAATATATTAATCTTCTTTTAATCGAACTACATTACCCGCTTTTTAAACTAATGCGAAATATGTTGAAACTAAATATAAACCAACTCACCTTGTTGAATTCTCAATGTTATAAAAATAAACTTCCTGTCCTTAGAGCCACATCGGAAGTGCTATTGGCTTGTTGAGTAATGCATCTAAAAACAGGTGGCGCCAGTGATAAAAGACCGTGGGAAAGTGTCGTCCCTGATAAGTCTGTGCGAACTTGTAGAGAACAATCAGGGACGAAACTTCACGCACATGCATTAAGTCCCCGTTTTTTTCAGAACGAGACCTCTTTGTGAACAGTCAAGATGATAGCTTTCTTACATTTTAGCGTACATGTTAGTTAATATGTTTCAGAGTGACAGAATTAAGTATTTAAAGTCATCAGACAGTTTTACGGTATTATGATATGCGTTCGTATATTTTATTTGGCAGAGCAAGGTGGTAGCGGATAAGTGCGTTTCTTTCGTTTTTTCTTCGTTCCGCAGAAAGTTGCAAGTATTTGTTTCGAATGAACCATCGGGTAAATAGAATACACATGGTCTTGCTTTATAGTTTCAATTTTGTTGATATTAAGGCAACGTTTGATTACAATTAAATCTTTTATGACTGTATCCTCGTGTATGGAAATCGGTCTGGACGTAATACACTTTATTGACCTTTCGAATGGTGCGACACAATTTTCACGAGTGTGTTATGATCTCTATGCTGGCTTTTCAATTGGTATGTTTGCATATATCTATGCTCAAATTGAACCGTGCTTTATTAAGTTTGAGAGTCTTTTGGTGGCATGTAATAGTTTTCATATAAAATGGGTTCGTTCGTGGTTTTTTTATTCTAAATTTTTAAAATAACAGATTACGTTCTATGAATGATGAAATATTGTTTTAGTATTTATTATCAGTACATATGGCCACAGAACTGATTTTTACGGAAATTGAGATGAAAGTATTTTCTTCAATTGATTTCATTTACCTCTTATAATAACAAGCTGTTCACTTACAAGGCAATTGAAGTTCGCTATGTTTTATAAGAAAATACATGGTTACCGGCGTTATTTCCTATATAAATCAAAACTAAATGTGAATGAACGAGCCAATAAAGGAAACATTTAGCAATATTATTCAATAAGAAATTGTTATACTGCCCACCATGTTCATTATTTAATTAGTTAAATGCCCAGATATTTGACGTGGTTCAAAAGCAAATCAATTTAAACAAAAGTTAGCGAAACATAATTCTTAGTAGTTGGTAACATCTAAATAAAACGATCTATATTAACTAGCGAGTTGTCATTGATATCTCTTACGGCGCAATCGTTTGAAGTTATGTTTGCGTTATGATTTTCGAAAAATGCCTTGTCCAAATGAAAAGATGCACTCGGTTAAACGAAACTCATAAAAGTTTGAAAATTGAAATATCATTAAATATGTGGTCGATCTTGTATTGAGAATCTTCGATATCGGAGGAACTAAAGAATAAATTTATACAAATATATATGCTGACAAACTGAAATTAAACGAAATGATATGCGTTCATATAAATGGCATACTCGACATTAACCACGGTCGGTAAGAGGCGCCCGCGTTCAACAAAGCGGCGGGGTCGGGAACGGCCCGAATGTGAGGACTCTCGACAAGCCAAATCTCAGATATGGAAGAGTAAATGGATTTATGGAACGTACCGAAATGCACCTACTCAACATACCTAATACGTTTATTAGTTGCCTGGCAATAATAATGTTTTTCAATTAGCGTTAGTTGTCGGCTCTTGTGGTAGTGTAAGGAAGTGTCAAGTCACTAAAGCGGCGGCACTCGTATTTTGCCCGTGTACATTTCAGTTTAAGCTCTTTCCAACTACGGTTTAATATTAGAAAAATATTGGGGATATAACAACATATAGTTACTATTGTATGCAAATGTTACCAAACACATGTATCGATAATTATTTTGCCTAAACTGTTTTTGAAACGACTTACGATAAAATTAATTTGTTTTAACCCACAGCCAATATCTGGGTATTTTAATGATCAAATAATCGCATGCAGGTCAATATAACGATTTTTCATTTGATAATATTCAAAATTGTTTCCTTTATTGGTCCATTTATGATTTTAACCTTAGTTAAAACTACCAGTAACCTTGTATTTTCGTATAAAAATTATATCATAACAAAGACTTTAATACAAAATTGTGTCGCCGCAATGGAACGGTCAATACATTAATTTTGAATCGGTTTCAATGCACATTGATTACGTATTAATTTTTTTTTTTAATTATAATTTTACATTGTCCTAATATCGAAATTCAAATTATAAAGCAAGACCAGGTGTATTCCAATTTACCCGATGGTTCAACCGAAACAAAGACTTGCAACTTTCTGCGGCACGAGAAAAAACGAAACAAACGCAAGTATCCGCTACCACCGTTTTGAACGAAAGAAATATCCCTACGAATATCTTAATACAGTTAAACTTTCTAATGACTTTTAATATTTAATTTTGAAAAGCCATCTAGTGTAATCCCTGTTTGACCTGTAAAGTCCTCAAATTTGAAATGGTGATTTCATGTTCGAACTAAGGCGATGTGTACACCAAACTAATGCTTCACAACTGATATTTAATATGGCATCGTCGAATGCAATTAACGTTTGGCATGCAATCACGAGGTCGTATAGATGGCTTTCCCGGTGTCATTTTGTTCGTACACCCATCTATCTTAATGTGAAAGTTGTGTAACGCCTCAAGTGCTGAACGCCATTACTCATACTTGAAATATGAAATCGTCAAATTCAAACTATGTTTAGACGATTTATCACTCTTGTAGAAGCTTTTGAAGGTACTACGGCACACAAGTACAATCGCTTAGCACTTTCGGTCGTTAAAAGATAGGCACGATGTAAAAGAACAGAAGTCGGCCAATGAACGACGATCACGTGACTATTGCCTGAAACTTATTGTCTTTACAATACAATATTGTTGCTACAAACGATGTCTTCTTTAAGCATAACGGTGTATACTGTCTAATATTAGACAGATTAATATTACTTGTATAGCATTTGCACATTGCAACGTGCCTATCAATACATCGAACTTTAAAGGAATATTGTTTCAATCCTATTTGGAGGATGGGTTTTGGTTTAAAATTTTCGCTCCTTGTTATGGGGGTAGTGATCTACTTTTATGCGACACCGGGGAAAACCAATGAGCTTATTCCACGTGAGTAATCGTAGGGAGCCATTCGACTAAAAGATTATATTTATTTAAATAGTAAACAGTAAACATTAATGGTTAAAATATAAATATAAAAAGACTATACATGTCATTAATACAGCTTCTTAACTTTGCTTCTGAAAAAACGTATATTTAAGTATTTTAACTCGAATAAATATACAATATGCAGTCTAATATTAATTTCTAGAATTACTATACTAGTATATAAACAAGAAAACAATGTCAATAACTACTTCTAGGTTGATAGAACTGGATATTTTAACTACACGTTCCATTTCAATTCCATATATGTATTTTCCTTTCATATTCAATAAGTATTTTATTTAATACCGCTTCTAATACCAGAAGCTATAATTGTTGCGGACTAATATGACATTTATATTTGTGCAAACACAATTTTACAATTTGCTTTGTGCATATCATTTATAACATAAAAAGAAAAATCGAAGAGTGTTTGAGAATTGGTGATCTTTAACACATCATGAAGATTTCAAATTTGATAAACTTTTCAACTGATATCATCGAATTGTTCTTGTATACGAATTATCAATCGCATAATGGTACATAGCATTTACGTAAATGTGTTGATTTCGTTTTCCATGTATTTTGTTCAGGTGAATGAGACACGTAAAACTTTTTGGTACATAAGTTTCATTTAAGATTTTAAGCACTAATTGAATCAAATCAGATCAGTAAAATTATACAGGGTTAAATGTTATATTAAATGAAGATGTTGCAACCAAAAGCAGTAAATTTCCTATATTCTAGTGATTAGTTCCATCTATATGCAGAAAAAAAATGTTCAAATATATATAAGGTATGAGGAACAGACACCAATTTGTTTAACAACGACAACAAACCAAGACAAAAAAAAACGAGCAGGACATCATATGCGTTGCGTGGCTGTAAACAAATGTTGCATATTTGATTGAATTTGTACTTTTCATTTCATCGTTCCTCAAAAAGTTGTAACTCTGTTGCTCTGGTCTCTTTCCTACCATTGAGTAATTAAATGGTGATTATATTGAATGCGTTTTAATTCCTTTTTTTGTTTAATTTGAGTTGCAATGCTATGAGGTTAAATTTTATTTACACTTAAATGTATCATGAATATTGCTGGGTCAAGTGTGAGGTTGAGCGCTCTAAAACCGGTTTAAACCCCCAATGCTTTAAATTGACCGTTCCAAGGCGGTGACCCCAGCTTTATTCTTATATGTGTTTATGTTGTTTTGTATTGTGCTGTTTTGTGCTGTTTTGTACTGTTTTGGCAATTGGTCACTTGCCTTAAATAAAGGACCAACTAATTGTATATAATTAGAATTCAATACTGCTCCAGCAGCTGGAGTTTCACTTCTTTATATTTAAAGGGTCGCTGAACTATGCGTTTTCTGCTCCATACAAATGCACTATGAGCAGGATGTTTCATCATAACCAAGTTCCTACTGTGTGCATTTCAGCCTTTGGTGAGCACGTTGATGACTACCGGATATCCGGCTCCATATTCGCACTGCGCGTAAATGAAGTTCCGGACTCATTGACTGATCTGCTTCTTGACCAAATAGAAACATACGGTCACGTGACAGTACAATTCGCGGGTATGTTGCAGCAAGGTACAATGGGAAGTGTTTTAACTTTATGAGGTTCCTATTTTATATTTTTACCTTGACAAAAAACTACCTAATTAATGTAATAGATTATATGCAACGGGCGTCAACAAAAACAGCCAGTCACTGTTACTGTGAAATGTTTAAATCAAATGCTGATAAAAGCGTATGACCACATAATAATAATGTCTTTTTTAAACATTGAACCACCGATCGACGAGATCGAAACCAACCTGATCTACATTTAATGTGTGTTTTTTTCTGACGAACATGCATGATAATGCAGAGAAACTCATCATTATAAAAAGTAAGTAAACAATAAAATAAATTATGGGAAAACTTGGCTTAATGCAGGTGCGTCAAGTATCGTCCCACATTAGCCAGTGCAGTCCGCACAGGCTAATCAGGGACGACACTTTACGCACATACATTGAGCCAAGTGTTCCCAGAGCGAGGTTAAAATTAAATACATTTTGTAATAATAAACCTGCTATGTATTTCAGCGAATCCGATTAGCATTGTGCGGGATGCTGAGGCCTTGAATCGCCTTCTACACGAGTCGGTACATCGCCCCAACAATGTCAGTATCGCTCAGGACCTTCTGAATGGTGGGTTCGAATCCGTGTATTGACTTTTATACCGACCTCTCAGTGCAAAGGTTTAGACGGAACACGCGGAATTACACTTAAATTCCGCTACTTTATATGTGCTGTTTGAAACGATTGAAATCAAATCTTATAAAAACCATATTTTTTGTGACTTGTATACTTTTAGTTTAATAGTTTTACTCACCAAAATGCCCTAATCATGCAGATAAATAACATAAAGTCTGAAGTGTGTAGTAATACAGTGAGGCAACTTGTTGATGTTGTTGAAAGTAACATAAATGAATCAAATCATACATTTTAAACATGTTCATTTATGTAGAGTCACCACAAACAAAAGACGGTTGTACTTGAACATGTATTCTTTAATTTAATTTTACGAGTATGGTAAAGGCTTATTAAAACAAACAGTTGAACAGACTTTAACAAGTGTTACCTGACGAGAAGAGGTCGATGCTCTCAATAAACACTTCGTTTACCAATTAACATAATGCTTGAAATAGTATCAAAACGAACTCTTCTTTCGAAAAGTCTTAAAACAGCCTCATGGTTTGATGATCATTTTTATCTACAGTGGCATACATCAGCGAACGGAACTCGCATCTGCTGTTGGTCGTTGACGAACAGGAAGCGGGAGTGACGGCGGATACTGAACTTGCGCTGGCCTTCTTCCGGGGAAGCACCATCAGGATTAACGTTATACAACTTCCGGTTACATCAGGCAAGTACATGTGCGGCATTCATACCACATACCGATTGCTTATTAGGAAATTCGAGAAAAAAAACTGTAGTTATGATCTTTAAAAGCCTTTTGTGAAGACATTTAAAAAGTCTTTACAAACGACATATAGAAACAACTTAAAATACTAAACTTTTTAGGACTAGTTTGTTGGAAATAATTTGACGATATCGGCGAAAGCAGTTGAAAATGGAAATCTCTTGTTTCCATTATACACACCAGAGAATATTGAACATTAACACAGCTTAATCACAGTCCCCGATATGATACCGAAAATTGAAGCATGCGTGCCAATGCAACAGTTTCGCTACATAGATCTGGATGCGATCACAAACTTAGATCTTAAGCTAACGATTATTTTTTCCAGTTTGTATTTTTCCCATAATGATCATTTGAACTTATCAACATTCGATTGCATTAAACAATGAAAAAATATAGTTATTTATACACACCCCATTTATATGCGACAACGCGAAAATGATCTTTAAAACATGTTAACAAAAAACCTTTTTGTTACAAATTCTAATTTCCCCCAAGATAGTGCACGACTGCGACCAAATGCGAGTGTTTTCCATCGTAACAATGTGGCGCCTCTGTTATCATGCATATTAAACTCTTTTACTCCTCGCAGGCGGACGATTCCGGCGGCAAGCGTCCATCAACTTCTACCAATTGCTCACCAACGTATCGGGAGGGTCCGTGATAAACACAGACAAGAACAACATCGGTAGCGCTGTCAACATCATCAGTGTAAGAGTAGCCGTCTGTTGTAGACCGACAACATTGACATGGCTATCGTGAACCCAATAGCATACATTTTACGCATATATTGTTTTCTATATTTGCCTTCCATTCTGTGTTTGCACGTTTTGCACGAGTGTTTTTAGCTCCACTGGCCAGAGGCCAGCGGGGCTTATGTCATGGTACTGTGTCCGTCGTACGTGCGTGCGTCCGTCCGTGCGTGAGTGCGTGCGTTAACTTTTTCTGTAGACATCTTCTCATAAACTACAAGTCCAATTCTGATAAAAATTCTCACAAATGTTACTGGGGTGAACCTCTTAGAAATTTGTTCAAATTATGCTCCTGGGGTCAAATTTGACCCCGCCTGGGGGGTTAATAAATTGAACATATGCTTATATAAAGACTATTTTGTGCAAACTTTAAAAAATCTTTTTGTCCTTATCCATTGGGCCTAGTGCTACCACATTTGGTATGTAGTGACATCTAATTCTCTACTTAGTTTGTTAAAATTATGCCCCTGGGGTCAAATTTGACCCTGCCCTGGGCCACAACAATGAACATACGCTTAAATAAGGCCTATTTTGTGCAAACTTTAAAAATCTTCTTGTCCATAACCGTATGGCATAGGGCTACCAAATTTGGTATGTAGTGACATCTAATAGTCCTCTACCAAGTTTGTTCAAATTAAGCCCCTGGGATCAAATTTGACCGTTCCCCAGGGGTCACAAAATTAAACATATGCTTATATTGGGCCTATTTTGTGCAAAATTTAAAAATCTTTTTGTCCATAACCATTGGGCCTATTTCTACCAAATTTGGTATGTATTAAAATCTTAAAGTTCTCTACCATGTTTTTCAAATTATGCCCCTGGGGTCAAATTTGACCCTGCCCGGGGGTCACACAAATGAACATATGCTTAAATAAGGCCTATTTTATGCAAACTTTAAAAATCAATTGTTCATAATTATAGAGCCTAGGGCTACTAAATTTGGTATGTAGTGACATCTAATAATCCTCTACCAAATTTGTTCAAATTATTCCCCTGGGCTCAAATTTGACCCTGCCTCGGGGCTCACAAAACTGAACATATGCTTATATAAAGACTCCTTTGTGCAAACTTTAAAAATCTTCCTGTCCATAACCATTGGGCCTAGGGCTACCAAATTTGGTATGTAGTGACATCTTATAATTCCCTATCAAATTTGTTCAAATTATGCCCCTGGGGCCAAATTTATCCCTTGAGGGCTCCCATTAAAAAGTTGTTCAAGAAAATTTGATTCGTCAAAAAACATGGCCACATGAAGTCGTTGAACTTTGCATGTTTATGCGTGTTTGCTATTTATTCATTATGGGATGAATAAACAATTTTCTTCTCAAACTAAAAGTTTATCAAAATGCACTTGGAATAACTTTTTAATTATAAGAGATAAATGCATACATGTCGAGCGTGAAAGGTAGACCAACATGTTAACTATCCATAAATGTTAACCCTTTACCAAAAGACACATTTAAAATTGAAAGAGATTGCAGACGAGAAATAATATTGTAAAGGACTATTTATAAATTGGCTGGGTGGGGTAGAAATCATTGTGATAAAAGGAGAAATTGCTCATCATGAGCAATTTCTCCTTTTTGAAACCGGAAGTCCTGTTTTCAAAACGAAAACAAACTCTTCAGAAGGAGTTATGGTCTATTGGCACGTCAAATGGAAAAAGTAAAGGAAAGTTAGGTCAAGCTAATTGTTTGTCATGATATCTCTTTAAACCTCACGCCATATGCAAGCAGTGTTGCCATGATCGCAACATCTTGATGAATTATAATTCATTTTTTTGTCTCATTAACATTTACTTTGTTTAACAAACAACCTCTACAAAGTTATCATTCCTACTGCCTTTCGGCACCTCATGAACCTGAAAAACTTGTAACTTTATGTTTCCTCAGGCAAATATCTTCTTTGTACAATAAACAATTTCTTCACCACGTTAACAATCCTGCTTCACTCACTTATACCTCAAGAATGAAGTAAAGTTCAGGTGATCTACGTCAATAGGTATTTTGCATATGTCATGAACTATATAAGTAACAGAATCTTCGAAACCAACAAACACTTTTTTGAATTTTGGAAAAAGATTCATGATTGAATGAAGGAACTTTCATTAATCTTGTAGAACATGCGTAGTTTTGATCTTCAGCATCTAAAAATATGTGAAATAGAAAGAACGACAATATCTTTTGGAGAGATAAATGTACCTACGTTATAAGCAAAGGACCTGTGCGACAATTCCCGGGCTTTTTAGTCTGTTTAGTTAACACCGTAGTAACGTTTTCAATATATAAAAATGCTCACCCTTCCAACTTTAAGCGCCCAGTGGGACGAGGGATAGAAAGAGAAAGTCCCATGCTTGAGTACATTTCAACCCATGCGCATTGTACGCTTTTTTCGCATAAAAAACAGTGGAGCGATACAGGGCCATCATGGCCCTCTTGTTATGAGACCATGACTACTTACTGGGGTCAGATCAAAACGATTGACTCATTTATTCGTGTTAACGGTACTTTAATATATCCATGCATAAAGGTCAGTACCAGGTTAATACAATTACTGGAGGTCAATAGATGCGTGTTGGAACAAGTTAAAACTTTAACTAACGTTCTTTTAGTGACAGTAATATAATGGTGATGTTGCAGTTGGATTTTCTCTCTTCAACATTTTTGTAACATAAAACCAGAATTATTTGAATTGTTGAAATTTAAATGAAACGTGGGCATAAAACTTTTGTTTATCTTAAATTTGCATTGTTATTTATTATTTCAGCAAAGCTTAGAAACTAATTGAGTGAATATAATGCGATTTTCCTACACCGCTGCAGCAGGGCAAACTTTCATGGTTTTTGTTGATGATACTATAACTAAGTTGATCGTTCGTGTGCAGGCGGAGAGATCACAACCTGTTGTAATTGCAATGACGCCATCAGGTACATAAAGGACAGAAAATGCATGTGCTTACTTCCTCATAAAATTTCAAAAAGGCTTAGCTTAAACTATATTGTTCATAATATTGTATGTTAATGTCATGAGATCATACGCCAAATTACATGATTGTAAAGGCTCATATTATCTGACAGTCATCATGAAAGTGTTGTTAAAGTCGGAACATTGTTCAGTCACGCACCGATTTGAGATCACCGAAAAAATTGCTAAAATTGTCTTTAAGTGGTACCATCTTCTTCAAGACCCACGTATATCGGATCTGCGTCCGCAGGATCGGTTGTAGCTCTTCTAGAAATCAACATCACACAGGTACAAGATCAAAGAATTATAATGTAAGTGAATTAAAAATGAAAACAAGACATTTGGGTATGACTATGAAAATCATTTTCTAAATCGGCTTTGCTTGTTTATAGGCATCCGATTACGGGATTTGGAAAATTATGAAAATGGACAATCTTATATGAGACGTCACCATTCAGGCTACAAGTCAAGTGGATTTCACACACAAATTTGTAGAGACTGGGATGGGTGGTTCTGGAGAATACGAAATAAAGGGACGACCAATCTCCGGTTAGACGTTTATTAGAATGCAATATTCAACAATACCAAATTATATACAAATTTAACTAAAATATTGTCATTCACATTAGTTACGTAAGCAGTTGTTGCGATGAACAGATGTTTATTAATACATTAAAACTGAACCGACAAATTCCTTTTGTGTCAAATAACACATTCAATAAGTTCATATGATACTGCGTTTTAGTTAGGAAGATAAAACTTTAATGTACACGTTTATGACATTAAAGGTAAAAACTACATTGAGAAACTTTTTTTCAGGGGCAACGTACAAAATGGTTGTTGAGGTACCTGAATACGGAAAGGTTTCCACGGTGATGTCAATTTTACTAATGACACGGGACAGCTTAAATCCTTAAGGTTTTGGTAGGTTGCAAAATGTTGGCGGAAGAAGAGGAAATACCATTTTCATCGCCACTATTACAATTCCCGATGAGGAACTTTACATAGCCACAGACCATAAGTTTCGATGAGTATACATAATTTTATTATTCATACTTTAAAACAGATATGTAAACTAAGTACACTTCGGATTAATTTGGAACTTCGGTGTTATTATTTCAATATCGATTATTCAAATATTAGAAAAGTACAATGAAACAAATAGAAGAGACATTATAATAACGGTTCAAAATGTTGTCCGTTCGCATGTACACTCGTATATTCTTGTTTTCTTTTATTAAATTGTGCTTTTCCTACATTGCATTACATTCAATTTATTTAGATTGCATTACATTAAATTTATTTCCACAACAGAATTCTAAGTTGATACATTATTATTCTTCCAGTCGTTTATGGTTGCAATACAAGGACAAGACAATTCATCCCCAACAAAACATTACTTTCGAAGAGTGGACCAAAACCTCATTACACCTGTCACCTTACGCTTGATCATACCACCGCTCACAGGTATACACTTTTTAACAATAATGTTTAACATAAATTTAAGTGTTGTATAGTGACAAATACAATATAAAGGTAAGTATACCTACCGGTATTCTTCATGTAACTAACAAACACCCATAAAAAGAGGTAAAGAAAATGTAATATGTTTTATGCTATAACTGGACCCTTATTTACTTATCTCACAAATGTAAACGGATTGTAATTTTTGTGAATCACCTCATACACTTTATTTCAATACTGCTCACGTAACATTTAATTGGATATTCATTTTTGTTTAATAAATAGCTTTATTTCAAAAGCAAAATCATCTTGAGTACTGATAAATATTGCGAACAATCTGTATTTATGTGTTTTGAGTATCATATCGCTAAAAATACTAATTGATCATCAGGGGTGACACTGTGGGCCAACGAGACGTTAGACATTCCATTCACGGTACAGAACGCTGGTGCCGTTGACTAGGATATCGACGTGAGAATTGAGGACGACCAGCATTTCGCTTTGGACCCGAACATTCACAGCTTCAGTTTAAAGCCTGGTATGAACGAGACCGGACAGTATACAATCCAGGGCGGACCGAGAGGTGGTGTTACAACGTAAGTATCTTGAATTGGCCGTTATACGTTTACGTCTACAATAACACGCAATAAATATGAAGCTTTCGTTGTACCATTTAATGTGTAGAACCAACTGAGAATGTTCCTGTTGCACATGTTTGAAATAAGTAGCTACTCAGATATCAAGAACTGTCCGAAGATAGCGCATTCGACGTTGATATTATGATGTCAATGTTCTGTCATTCAACTGATGTAATGACCATAAAGCCGTATTTGAAGATTAATATATGTAGTACATGTAGAGTATATGTAGAAACTTTGAGCTGATAGCATGTTATAAACACAAGAAATGCGACCATGATTTTCAATCAATTTACCAGTTAATCTAGTTTAAAATATAATAAAGTTTAAAGCAAGTTCTGCATATAAGCTAAATAACACACACTTACACTAAACTTCAATCCAAACTCAAGTAAATAGGCGAACACAACTTTGCTATTTTAAGTAACAATGACATTGACCTTACTGGCCCAAATGCCTGTCTCATCATTGGTCTGAATGTAATTACTCTAAAACAAGATAGCAGCAGTATATCTCCATCCAGACTCAATTTAGAGAGCGAAAACAATTTTTCTTTACAATGACCTTGACCCAATTGGCCTCAAATGCCAGTCCCACCATAGGTCTGAATGTAAGGGACCTAAAAACAAATACATATGAGAAAATTCAATGAAAACCCGTAGTGAACCAAGTGAAATAGAGATGTTGCACGTTTACCTAAATCAAAATTTAAAGTAAAACAAGAGCTGTGTTTGTGAAACACAATGCCCCCTACTGCGCCGCTTTTAAGCTGCACGGCAGCTATTTTAGAAAAAAATGACCTTTTACCTTGAAGGATGACCTTGACCTTTCACCACTCAAAATGTGCATTCCATGAGATACAAATGCATGCCAAATATCAAGTTACTATCTTCAATATTGCAAAAGTTATGACCAAGGTTAAAGTTTTGGGACAGACAGACAGACAGACAGACAGACAGACATACAGACAGACAGACAGACAGACAGACAGACAGACAGACAGACAGACAGACAGACAGACAGACAGACAGACAGACAGACAGACAGACAGACAGACAGACAGACAGACAGACAGACAGACAGACAGACAGACAGACAGACAGACAGACAGACAGACAGACAGACAGACAGACAGACACACAATACAATGACAGTCAGGCCCAAAACAATATACCCCCTATCATTCGATCCGGGGGCATAAAAAGGAACATAATTCTTCTAAATTTCATGCCAGAGTAATGGAACTTGGTAAGTGACATCACACAATGACCTTAAACACGTGTGGAGTTTCAACTGATCACCTGTAGAAGAAACAGTGATATGCAAGTTTCCCTTAACAACAACTTTACGCAGATGCTGACATTTGGATAAGAAGTAATGCTAGAGCTATGCAATGAATAGTCGAGCTCAAAAAAGGGTTTCGGTGGCATTTGTGTACGCTACCGTCAAGATTTTTGATTTAGCAAGGTATTTTGTCTACTGCAAATTGGTGAGTGTAAATTAAAGGGTTATATCACACAACAGTAAATAAACGCATGTCTAAACAAAGAACACGAATAACATCGCATCAAAACATAAGCTGAAATTAGTGTTTGTATCGGTGATAGTTTAGTCCTATTTATCTCGTATACACTTTAAGTTGTACACTTCATTATTGAAACAATTCACCAATCATCGTCATAGCTATATTATTCTTGAAGCACGGTGACTATATGTGCCTATATATAAGCCTTATGTGTTGGGTTCAACTTTGTATCAGTTCGGACAGTTTGACATCCTCAGATTTACAGTAATGGAACATGTAAGTACAAATAGTATCGAGCATCAAAATGCTAAATATTGGTTGCAAATTGACGTAAATATGTATTTTGAATAATATACAACATTTGTACTATATTTGATTTAGACAACAAGAATGACCCAATCAATCACCACTACGAAGTTAAAAACAACTTTTTCGCCACCTGCGACATCTTCAAATGTGTCTACAGCTGTCCTTTCAACGTCGTCATCGCAATTAACAGGATCCACAAAAGCAAATGCAAGCGGAAACCCCGGGTCATCAACTTCTGCAACGGGAGGTACACAATTCCCTGCAGGCACCGCTAATTAATCAAGTGTTTCACAATCAGCCTCCAGCACGTCTCATTCACAAGCCCCCGCGGGAACGCCAAAATCGGGCGATACACAATCTTCGCCCGGAGCATTAACTGCGTCAAGTTTGCCGCAGTCTGGCGCAACACAGGCTCCGTAAGGAACGCCACAATTGGGTGCTACAACGCAACAAGTTGGTTCTACAACACAACAAGTGGATTCTACAACGCAAAAAGTGGGTGCTACAATAAAACAAGTGGGTGTAACAACGCAACATGTGGGTGCTACAATGCAACGATTTGGTGCTACAACGCAACAAGTGGGTGATACAATGCAAAATATGGATGCCACAATGCAACAAGTGGGTGCAACAACGCAACAAGTGAGTGCTAAAATGCAAAACGTTGATTCTACAATGCAACGTGTGGGCCTTACAACGCCACAAGTGGGTGCAACAAAGGAACAAGTGGGTGCTAAAACACAACAAGTGGATGCTACAGTGCAACAAGTGGGTGCTACAACGCCACGATCAGACGCTACAATGCAACAATTCCGTTCTACTCAGACCACAGCACCCATCATTAGGCCATGGTTTGGGCGTCGGAGTAGTGATAGGTGCGTGATGACCTTGGTGAAAACTTGTTTTCCAGACTTCTAATTTGCTATGAAGTTGTGATGTCTTGGAGTCAGTAACTAAGATCAGTAACACGTTGTTGTTGCTGTTCTTAGTGATCAATGAAATTTCTTGTTTAGCAAATATAAATGAGTGTTGTTTATTAAACAATTTCACGCCACACACGCATGGCTTATTCAATTAATGCAGCAACCATTCTTAAATAGTAGAATATTGTGCTTACAAAACTTAAAAGCAAACAACTCTTTCACCTTGAAAACTGTTCATTTATTGTTAAGATCTTCAGGTTAAGATTAAAATGGAACACAATTATACAAGAACTTTCTATTATTTTAGTTTGCTTTTTTGTTCACTAGTCATAAAATTGTGAGCATGTTCCTTTTCCATGGAGAGCAGATTATGATTTTTATTGCGGCTTACCCCCACACAATACATTTAGTTTATTAAATGGTGGAGAACTTATTATAAGGGTATTTGTTATTTTGGATTGCAATTCTCCATATTGGTATCTATACACCCATGAAATTTTGTTCTGAAATCTTGTATAGTATCTGAGATATAGTCCTGAAAAGTTTACAAAAACAAACAAATTGCTCTTATTTAGGAAAGTTAAGGGTTATTGTTCATGTGCACGACAATTCTCCTTATTGATATCTATATACTGATAAAGTTGCATTTTGAAATCTTGTGTAGTATCTGAGATATAGCCCTGTAAAGCTACATAATAGAAAAACAACAAATTGCAATGACTCTTATTTAGTCAAGTGTACGGTTACGATTTTTTGTGTATATCACTTCTCCTCATTGAAATATATACACCCATTTAGTTTCATGCTGAAATCTTATATAGTTTATGCGTTATAGCCCTGAAAAGTTACATCAAACACACACAAAAAAGGGCAATAACTCATATTTAAGAAAGTGAAGAGTTATGGTTTTTATGCATAAAGTCTCGTGTTGATATCTGTTTCTGAGAAACATGTATAGCCCTGAACATTTTTGTGACAGACAGATGCGCTTAAAGACGGACGGACTGAGGGACAACGCCTAATCTAAATGCCTCTGCCTTTGACAGCTGTTAAGAATTAATTCCTCATTACAAAATCAGTGAACTTTGTTTATAACTGCAATGATAAGTGTGTGTTTTTTTTTATAGAAAGATATCTTATTCAGGGCTCCGCTCAATAGACAATACATGTAAAGTCAATAGTTCTTGCATATTTTCACACAATCTCAATGCAAACAAGTTAGCTTTTTATATTAAAAACACAAGAAATAAGGAAACGTTTAACATGTCCATTGCAAATTTGAAGCAAGCCGTTTGAATATTGCAAGCGACGTGTCCTCTTGATATGAAGATCATTTAATAACTTTTTAAAACCCATCATGCACAACAAAATTATGGGTCGGGATGAACATGAACTTTTAACATGTAACAGATTTGCAAAAACTGCCCACTGTGACCTTGATCTTATAGTAAGCGACATTGTTGGTGGATATCACGTGTCATCTTGAAATGATGTTATTGCTGCCATTTTTCCCCAAATCCCTTCATGCACAGCTAAGGTATAAGAAGCACATATATATATACTTACACTACATACATATTAGGAATATTAATACACTCCAATAGTCAACTGGAGAAACATATGTGTTGCACACAAAACATTGTCTTGATATGATGAGCGAAATTATTTTAAAATCCCATCGTGAATAACACAGTTACTGGATGGACACTCACATGTATCTTCACTATTTATGCATAAACATTCATAAAAACTCCGAGTGCCTACAGTAAATTTGATGCGAGCAACACAGTTATAACAAGCTAACAGTCTTCTCGATATAAAGATAATTTGTTAAAATTTATTTTGAAATTCCATAATGAACGAAAAATTTCGGAGCTACACAAGAGCATGAATGTTCCCTATAGACGAATTATGGATAAGCAAAAAATCAAAGTTTCATATGAATCTTGAATCGAGCAACATGGTCGAGCGTGTTACACATTGTCTTATTATAATAATCATGTGTGCCATTTTTTTCTGAATCTCATGATGTACAAAATAATATAAGCAAAATAAGAAATGTTCCACAAACACAAACTCGGACATACATATGAACAGGGGTAAAAATATCAACCCTTCCGCCATTGTCATGGAAGGGGGATAATAACATTATTAGATGATTATCAAACATTTGAAGTTTTTTCGCGCATATATATATTCGTTTAAAATAAACAAATATACTAAAGGTTGAACATTTAAGTGACATAAAAAACTTAATCCCAAATTTAAAGGGGATCAGCTTAACCATTTTTTTAAGTTTTGAAAGACTCAGCCCTTGTAGAAAATCCATTTTATTTGTTTTCACTGACATAAAGTTTGCTAGACAATAAGTTTTGCTCTTGCTACAAGGTACAACATAAATACTTAATATGATAATTATTTATTTTAATAGTTTTCAAGTATATATTGCACAATTAAACATACACAACAGAAACGTGAAATGCAAGTAAATTTTGTCTGTCAAATATCTTTTTATGAGGACGACAACTTTACTTGAATTCTGGAAAACAAAGTTCAAAATCAAATCAATTAAAGTTTTAATTTGTTATAGAAGTGATGAAATGAAAAATCTAATATCGAAAAGATTCAATTTCAGGAGAAATTCAGGGGACGAAGATGTTTTTATCCATTTAAAAACAGTTTAAGGATGTTTTAGCTTTTTTCTTTGTATACATAATTCACAATGCAAGGGGCAGTAATCAGGAAGTAAACAATGAAGAATTACATCTCTGAAGAATAACCGACTAGGCAGCTGTATCAAATAGTTTCTTCTCTATGATACCTTGCACATTCTCAACGCTGTATCTCTCATACTTGTCCAGGTTTTTGGTGAAATTCATTTTGCAATACTTTTCTAGGAAGATCCTGTACAGCGGGAAAATGTACTCTACATTGTCTTTCTTCATGTCAGCCCTAAGTTCAACATCGGATATGGCGTATGTCTTCTGGGTTCGAACGATTTCTTCCAGTTCTTTGTTGAAACCCTGCAAGATAATGAACACCTCACTTACATACATACATTAAAACTGTGTGATCTTTTTTGTTAAGGATTGTCTACTGTTTTCAATATTATTTCAGTCATTATATGGCAGTAAGTTATCATACATGTTCCCTGGGTATGCTGATTTACCAGCACGGAGTGAACATATGTATGCCAGTAACTGACAACTGCCCACTTGAATCAGAGAGTGGTAAAGGGAGAATGGCATTTGAAATAATGTATTGACCAGTTTTCAAACAAGTCGTGTGGTGAAACCCATGATCCACTTATTTATAGCCCAGAACTGTACCAACTAAACAAGGCAACCTGAAGCGTGTTTGTTTTGTAATTTCTTACATTCATGGTTGTATCTATGTAAATGTCGTCTTAGATAAACATTGCTGTCCCCTATCAAGTTTCAAATTCCTAGTAAGTCCCAGCTAAAGCTTACATCCATCAAATACGCATAGGACTACTTGGACTATATTTGGGTTAACAATTTTAATAAATAAATGAGGTTAAACAACTATGCAATGTTTAGCCAATAGAATGGCATACGAGGACAGAGGCTGCTTTTTAAAGATGTGTACTTAATATGTCATGAAACATACATATTAACTATACATAACATAATTTACAAATACGAACCGTAAATTTGTCCTTTATATTTTGTTTCTTCTTTTCTTTTAACTGAATGAAAATGAATTGAATGAACATTCCTTCAAAGAAATAAGTTTCAACTGTGTACTGTACTTTTTGATTACAATATAATTAGAAAATAAACTCTTCAGAATCTGAGATAATTATATAAATTATCATCTCAAAGATACCTCAGAACTCAACAGTCTTCCAATTACTTTCCATATTAGTAATGCAAGTAAATTAATCAGACTAATCAGAATTCCTGTTAAGTCTTAACTAAAAACTGACCATTTCAAATTCTTTACTCCACCAGAACGTCTTATATCTTCTGGTACTGACATTTAAGAGGAGGAAAATGTTAAAAATGACACATGATTCTAATGCTAACAGAAATATGATGGTATTCAAGCTGTGAGTTGAATCTTTGCCTCAGGGTTCATCATGCGCTAGGAGGACATGGGCTCATTGATCTCCATGATGTAGTGCATCACCCGACTCCAGCTGAAGTAGAGGGGACAGAAACATTCCAGTAATGTATTGAAAGTAAGTAATGCAAAAATGTATACATTTAAAACCAGAAAAACAACACATGAATCCAGCTGAAGTAGAGGGGACAGAAACATTCCAGATATGTGTTGACCAAAGTAATGACATAAAATGTATACATTTAAAACCAGAAAAACAACACATGACTCCAGCTGAAGTAGAGGGGATAGAAACATTCCAGTTATGTGTTGACCAAAGTAATGACACAAATGTATACATTTAAAACCAGAAAAAAACACACGACCCAATCTGGAGTAGAGGGGACGGAAACCTTCATGAATTTCAAGTTATGTGTTGACCAAAGTAATGAAAAAAATGTATACGTTTTAAACCAGAAAAAAACATGGTATCCTAAAAAAGAAACCTTTGGGAATACGACTTCTTTTGTTCCATAATCTGGTCCTTATAGAGCATTTCTACGTCCTTGTTCCAGAGGTGAACCAACTCAATCAGTCCCGACATATAAACAGGAATAAGAAACACAATTTAATTAAGTAAAATCAGCATGTGGAAACAAAACTGAAAATACAAGTATGGTAAACACCTATCAATCAAGTTCGTGAAGAAAGCAGGAGTATCAGGTATATGTGTGTTTGGCTACCGGTATACTTCTGTGTGAAAAAATGGTACTCATCGATTTTAACAGGTTAAGAACACACGTGTTTGTTGTTTTTTCTGCAATTGACAACATGAAGAAACAAAATGGATCTTAGTCATTAAATCCTGATATGAAGAAGAACAGTCATTGAGGTTGACAAATAACCCCGCCATGGCTTATTTCAGATGCAAAAGTTAAGTATTAGTAATATGTATCGCAAAATTTTCCCACATGTACTTCACAATTTACCAGTCGCCAAATACGCGATCGCTCCGCCCAATAAGTTGTGTTTTCATAAAACGCTTATTCCATTACACCGACATCTTTGTTTGTCGGACCATGTGGCCGCAATAAACGAAATCTGATTGATTATGACGTGAGTTTGATTGACAGCTGGCGAGTGGTCAATTATCACACACACATATATAACACTTCAAAATAATTTATTGAATCACTAGCCTAAGTACAAGGCATGTAACTCTGCAAAGAATATTGGGGCAAGCACAAAGAGTACATATTGCACTTTAACGAAGTACAAACAACATATATATTATAAATTTTCATCTTTAGGCAGAAAACTGAGAGACAAGTTAACAACACAAAGAACACATGTGCGGAGAGACAGACCAACTGACTGACTGCCCGAATGGGTGATTCCAGTTTACACCAACAAACATCGTTTACGAGGGGTACAAATATCAGAAAGTCTCCAGTTTTAATTTTCAACAAAGATTCTGTCTTAATCTCATTACATACCTATTTAATGACTTGAGGATATAGATGAAGTTGTTCAACATGAAGATGGGTTTAATGGACACGTCACTGTACGTCTCAGACTTGTTGCTCAGGTCAAGGCCAAGCGCTGACAGGACCTTTGCTGAAAAAAATGAGCCTTCTTGTGAGAAAACTGGGCTTAATGAACATGCATAAAGAACCATCCCAGATTGGCCTGTGCAGTCCAGACAGGCTAATGAGGGACGGCTTTTTCCACCTTTACTGGATTTGTGTTTAGGGGAGAAATCCTTTAAACAAAAAAGGCAATACAATCGGAAAGTGCCATCTCTTATTAGCCTGTGCATAATGCACATGCTAATCAGGGACGATACTCAACCCACATGCTCTTAGCCAAGCTCGCAGAAGTAGGAACAAATTGTCTGTAACACAAACAGAAATTTAAATTTTCATCGTTCATAAATTGTATTCTGTTGTTAAGACCAAACACAGAGGTAAATATCGAAACAAATGTTAAAAAACGAACTAAACTGTAACATATTCTATTTTCTTGTATATGCACATACATATGTAAAGTGTTTAAGAAATTGATAAAAAAAATTCCCACAGCACAGCTCATATTTGGATTTTAAACCTCTATGAGATTCAACAACGAACTACCGTAGTCTGCAAGTTTCAATAATATACAACAGTAGTAAGAAAGTTACAACAACATACCAGAGTAGCCTGCAAGTTTCAACAACATACTGCAATAGTCTGCAAGTTACAACAACATACCACAGAAATCTGCAAGTGTTCACAACATTCCACAGTAGGCGGCCTATCAGTCTTATTCTACATGTTGTGGCGAAACCTTTGCATTGAGAGGGCGTTTTGGCATGCAATCCGCGGATTCGAACCCACCATTCAAAGAGGTCTACGTTGAGTAGTGGATATGGTGTCCGCCTAGCGACCGGGCTGCCACTGGTTTGATCCACACCGTGGGAGCGTTCTTGAGATCTCCCCCAAAACACCAAGAACTGGCTCTACCAACTGGTAAACGGACTCGATACCGTTTTTAATAAGCCATAAGCTCTCGATGCAGTCGAGCTTAAATAAATAGGCTATAAACAACCCACCGTTCAGAAGGTCCTGAGCGATGCTGACATTGTTGGAGTGATGTACCGACTCGTGTAGAAGGTGGTGAAAGGCTTCTGTATTCCGCGCGAGGCTTATCGGGTTCCCTGAAATACATAGCAAGTTTATTTTAGCTTCGTTCTTGGAAAACTGGGCTTAATGCATGTGTCATCTCAGATAATCATGCGCAGTCCGTAAAGGCTTACCAGGGACGATACTTACCGACTTTATGGAATGTTTCGTTGTTAAGGAAGTCTCTTCTGAACGAAAACACAGTCAATGCGGACGGTGTCGTCCCTGATTAGCCTGTGCGGACTGCACATGCTACACTGGAACGATACTTTACGCACATGCACATAGCCCTGTTTCCGAGAACGAGGCTCATTTAATTTATATTTTACTTACTACATTGTATTTTAAATGTTGAGTTTCTCTGAAGGATCATGTATGTTTTTCAAAAATACTACACATTTAACTTAAGTTATTTAGGTTTTGATCACATTAATCGGTTGTTTAATGTTTTAAGAAATGAAATCATTATTATAACGTGGTAATAAGGTTTTAGCAGCTTTAAGTTTAGACATTCATCAGCCGTCTTTACTGAATAGTATTGTTGACGCTCATAACATATAATGCATCACGATAGTCGGCTGTTCTTTTAGTTAAAGATAAAGAATCTGATACACATTACTTCCCATAGTACCTTGCTGCAACCTACCCGCGAATTTTACTATCACGTGACTGTATGTTTGTATGTGTTCTAGAAGCAGATCAGTCAACGAGTAGGGAACCTCATGCACGTGCAGTACGTATATGGTGCCGGATATCCGGTAGTCATCAAGGTGCTCACCCGTGGCTGAATTGCACACAAAAAGAAATTGGTTATGATCGATACAGTGGTAAATTATAAACCGTTTGTGTATTTTTTTTATCTAGGCACGGTACACAATAATTTCTCTCGTATTCATTTGCACCAAGCCAATTTGATCGTACATATGATTTTTGCATGTATTGATATTCTTTCGGTGTAGATGGACTGTAAAAGTTATCAGTCTTAACGTGTATTAACGTATGTGCGGAATATGGGCGAATCACGTGTCATCTGTCGTCCGTAAATCTATGGTGATTTTCTTCAAATGTGTACAATACTCCTTTTTATTGACGACATACGCTTAGACTTATTATAGGGTTCATGAGATACAAAAATATGTAACTTTCCAAAAGTTCGTCCCAATATTTGTTTTGGTCACTGAAAGCAAATGTTTGTGGCATGCTCTGTAAAAAACCGTTTCGCAAGAAACCCGTGCTTCAATAATTGTAATGCAAAGTGGTTTGGGAAGTTTTAGAGTAAACATATTTTGCGAAAATCATAACACATGTATTACATTAATTGAAATGGACTGGAGACGTTAAAAAGAAAGTATCAAATGTCGTTTTGAAATAATAGTATTGCGAAACAGAGAAATAAAATATAAGTTTCGACAAAAAAAACTTAAAGCGATGAAAGGTGATGAATTTCGAGATTTATTACGATAAAACAACACAGAATGTGCATAGAAAGTAATTAAATTCCATTTCGTACTTATAAAGAGATAATTCAGAAATGCAATAGTTTTTTTTAAAACGTCTTAAAGTATAGTTTTTTAATTTGATTTTTGTCTAAAATAACCCCAACTTCCAATAAAAAACCTCACATATATACTAATTGATTCAAAATGATTTGAACGGCGAAAAGAAAGTGTCGTATTTTGGATTTTCTTTTTTAAATTTAACAGAAGTGTAAGTTTCGAGAGAAAAAAGAAATTGAAGAATATCAATTCCGTGAGGAAATGTGAAAGAACAATACAAAATGTGTATAGAAAATAATTTCAATCAATTTCGGCCTTAGGTGAAGAACTGCAATAATGTTATTGTCTTATTGCAATTTGACATGTTAAAAAAACTTTTTTGCACTAAAATCATCACACATTAACAAATTGGGTCGAATTGGTTTGAAAGAATTAAAAGAAAGTTTCACTGCGATCTGTCATGAAATATAAATATTGAGTTTCTGGGTTTCATTCGTTTAAGTATACAATTTGTTGAAAGCACCTTTAAGTTAAAAACACTTAAGTCTAATAGTTTACTGTTTTTTTTGAATAAAAAATGTTTATTTATTTATTTCTCTAATTAGTGGGGAAACATCGTGGTCATATAACTCGGTAAATTACGGGTACTCACGTGAAACATGTTCCTGGGTTTGGCCCGGGGTCGTATAAAAGTAGATCACTTCCCCAATAATAAGGAGGGGAAATTTGAGTCCATAATTCATCCTCTAAAGAGCTTTGAAACAATATTCAGTTTAAGTTTAATGCATGAAAAGAACGGTAACAATATACAAATGCTTCACAGTATTATTAATGCGTCTTATATTTGATGCTATGCTACGTTATTCTTAAAGAAGCAATCGCCGATAGCCACTATATTTTATTTTAAGGACATTCCCTTTTAGGCAAACGTCACGTGATCATCGTTTATTGGCCAACTTTTGTTCCCGTACATAATGTCTATCTTTAAACGACTGAAAGTGCCAAGTATATGTTTATGCGCTGGTAGTACCTCCAGTTGCTTTTTCAAGAGTTATAAATCGAATAAACATGGTTTGGATCAGACGATATGATAACTAATGTTCCAGTAATGGCGTTCAATGATGCACGCAATTTACAAGACATTAGCAGTCGAGTAGATCACTTGAGGCGTTGTACAGCGTTCCCATTAAGATATACGGCTGTGCGGACAAATAACAACGAGCCAGCCAACAACGCGACCACGTGATAAAATGCCGGAATTAATTTCATTCGATAACAATTGACGATTTATCAGTTATGAAGCATTAGTTTGGAGAAAAAGAAGTCACCCTTTTAAATTTGCTAAATATTTCAGACTAAATGTCATCGGTGTCGATTTGTTTTGTCAGCATGCTAATGTTATAAACAAAGTCGATTTGTATTGACTGTAATAAGTTCAAATGAACAACATGCCGATCAACATGTATCAATTGTCTTTTGTTGATCATTGGTAACATGAAACTTACAATATACTATGCCTTAAAGTGTATAGTTGATCATAGCTTTAAATGTGCATTGGCGCCCACTTCTGTTCTAAGCGCCACATCTTTCTTATTGACTCCATCTCTTTCGGAATTTATAAACGTTCGGTCCTTAGCGCCATCATTTGCTCGTTGAGTATGGCATCTAAAAACAGAGATGGCGTCAGTGATAAACGGTCGAGAGAAAGTGTCATCCCTGGTGTGCCGGTGCGGATATCCATAGGCCAATCAGGGAGGACACTTAATAAGCATGTATTATACCCGTTTTTTTTTCTATAACAAGACTCATTTGTAAACAGTAAGTGTGATATTTTTTTTAATTTTAAGTATATTTATGTTTCAGAATTACGTATTTAAAGTCAGCACAAAATTGTACTGTATTATCATTTTCGTTATGTACAGTCGCATGAAAATCTACAATAACTGATATCTAATAAGGATTATGCACAAACCTAATGCGTCCATTTACCGTGACCTTGAAGGGACTGGTATGGATGTTTCACGTGACATCATCGTCCAGATATCAAGATAATTTCTCTAAAAGTATTTCTAAATCCCATAACGTACCGTTGAGGCACTGGTGATCAAAGGAATATGCACAGACTCTTAATGTCTACTGTGACAATGACCGGAAATCAAACAACATGGTCTTTTCACAAAATACGTCGTCTTGATATGATGATAATTTGTTTCCATTTATTTTGAAAACCCGTCATGCACAACATTGTTTTTGGCAGGACACAAACATTCATCTTTTCTATATTCATATAAGGATTATTCAAACGCTTCAAGTCGCCACTGTGACATTGATCTTTTAGCAAGCGACATGGTTGCTGCACACCTCACGTTTTCTTGATATGATGGTCACTTATGCCAATGTTTTTTTAAACACCAATCATGAACACAAATATATGGGCCAGACACAATATGCACTTTCATTAGATCAATCAATCCTGAAGAGTTACTTAATTAATAACTTGCCTTTTCAACTTGGCGTTAGACATTTTAATAACACCGTTAGTGTTAAAGGCATCCTGAAAAGTTTGTTAAAGAATCAGTTACACATTTGGGGAATTGGAAATCAACTAATGGCGTTTAGGCATTACGTCATATGTGCGTAATAACTATTTATACTACTGTCCAATTATAAAATAAAGCCATAACAATGCCCGTATATTGAAGCAAAGTACTGCTTAAATGGAGTAGGCTACATTGCATACCAACCGTAGTTTGGGAGAGCTTAAACTTAAATGCATAGAGGTACACAAAAGCGTTGTCCTCTGCTCAAGTGACTTGTCCGTTCCTGGTGCTACCACGCGTCAGTTCTCAAGAGCCGTGTAAACAAACTGGCAAAACACAATTCTTGCTAGTCGATAAAATAACAATTTAGGTATGTTAAGCAGGTACATTGTTGTTCCGTTCCCATTATCCATATAAACATTAATCTGTCGGAGATTTGGAGTGTCGAGTGTCCTTAAATGTAGAGAATCATAACTTGCCCTTTTTTCAGTTTTTTATATTCAAATCAATGTATATTAAAATTCAGTTGGTCATTAAGATTTAACGATCCTGTGTTAAGGGGTGTTGCGGCAGTTTATTTAACGGAGAATATATTTATAGCAACACCGATGGTGCTATTATCACAACTCAATAATTTTGTTATCAGTATCACCAGAAATGACCGAATTGGTTTATAATTCAATTGTCAGTGGTTCGATCCAAGGTGGGGTTAACTTTTTTTACTTCTTTTTTATTTCTTTAATTTCATTCTTGTTTTATACTGGAGCTTTTTAGTCATGTCGTTTAAATTTATCAATTTAAAGCATTTAATCACAAACTTCAAAACAAGCCAAAATCTGTGAACAAGTGCATGTAAGTTATTAATGATTAAGGTCGAGTTTGATACTGTATGGTATTATGTTTGTGATTAAATATTGTTTTTTATTTATGTCTTTTGGTAAGCTGTTGTGATCCCAGTTAAGATTCAAAACAATTTCTAATGTTTATGCATATTTCTTACAATCTATGTACCGGTACTTGGGTTTTGCCTAATTGATGTATTTTTATAAAATTTGACGTAGACGGTAGGGATAGTTAAAACAAAAAATCTCTGTTAAAAGTGCGGTGACCCCCCTTTTTTATTTTTGTTTCATGATAACAATACATAGATGAACATATTTGAGAAGTTTCGCAAAAAGTTATAAGATAGAACTTTTTTAAATTCCATTTTTGTGGTAAAAATAGTAAAAAAATGACGTTTTTTGGTCGACATAAAAAGTTTAAAAATTAAATTTCTCAAAATTTAACTTGTGTTCTCCATTTTTTTGGTTGTTTGTGGTTTACTTAAATGGTATATGATATATATTAGCTTATATAACCTCTACATGTTTCCAATTTCATAGGTTTTTAATCATTATTATGCAATTACAGATTTTTCAGTTTTAATGAAAAAGTACATATTATATAATGGTGAATAAAATCCAAACAAAGCCGGTGACCCTATGTTTTTATTGCATTTTTCATTTAGTATTTGTATGTAGTACTTGAATAAAAATTTTGAGCAAAAGTTATTAGATGGAAAAAAATCACCAAAACTGCAGCAACACCCCTTAAGCTGTTTTTACAGCAAATCTTATACATGTGTAAAAATATTTCTACATGCATGTAACTAATTCCGTTATTTTCGTAACAAGAAAGCCAAAACCTTACGAACCGATTTGTATAATAAGAATAAAACACGCCCCAAAGACACTAGTATACTAAATAAAAATAATTCCCAAACGCAGTATTGAATTTAAGCATAAATATTTACAAAGAAACCAATTGCAAAAAAAAACAAGTATTGGTTTCATAATACAGTTGTTGTTTTTTTAATCTGTCACAGACATGAAATGGTTACACAATATATGTAAAGAAATTTTTAATTTACGATGATTCAATCGTTAAAGGTTTAATTGTAAGTGAACTCTTCAATAATATCATCGTAATTCAAATTATAAAGCAAGAGCAGATGTTTTCGATTACCTGATGGTTGCACTGACACAAAGACTTGCACCTTTCTGCGACATGAAAACATAACACGAAAGAAATAGTAAAATCCCTCATTCTTAAACATAAAAATACGTAAATTAAAAAATATATATCATTCAGACTGTTTACAAATGAGTCTTGCGTAATGAAGACAGGCTGACACCGCTCACATTTGGTTTGAAATATTTAGGCAATTTTAATTGGTTGATTTCTTTGTCGGAAAACTGCCGCCTTAAACTGATATGACATCGACGATTGCAAGCGAATGAGATGAATGTTTGGCATGCAATCACGCGGTCGTGTAACTGGCTTTCTCGGTGTCCTTGTTCGAACACACATCTTAATGTGAAAGTAATGTAACGCCTCAAGTGCTGCATGCCATTACTCAAACTTGAAAAATGAAATTGTCAAATCCAAATTATGTTTAGACGATTGATTTATAACTCTTATAGACGCCTCTGGTGGTACTACGGCACACAAACACTCGCTTGGCACTTTCAGTCGTTACAAGATAGTCACGATGTAAACGAACAGAAGTCGGCCAATAAATGACGATCACGTGCCTATTGCTTGAAACTTAATGTCCTGAAAATACAATAATGTGTCAACCGACGATGTCTTCTTTAAGAATAGCGTTGTATACCGTCAAATGTTAGACAGATTAATATAACTTGTATAGCATTTGCACATTGTTACAGTTGTATTGATACATAAAACTTTAAAGGAATATTGTTTCAATCCTATTTGAAGGATGGGTTTTGATTTAAAATTTTCGCTCCTTGTTATGGGGGTAGTGATCTTCTTTTATGCGACATCGGGGAAAACCCAGGAGCTTATTCCACGTGAGTAATCGTAGGGAGTCATTCTACTTAAAAAATATAACTTAAGGAAAAAAACTTAAAAAACAATCTTCTTTTAAATAGTAAACAGTAAACATTAATGGTTAAACTTTTAATATAAAAGGACTATACATGTCAATAATACAATTTTCTAAACTTAGCTACTGAAATATCTATATTCAACTATTTTAACTCAAATAAAAATACAATATGCAGTTTAGTTTTAATTTTTTGAATAACTTTACTAGTATATAAATAAGAAAACAATTTCAATTACTACTGCTAGGTTGATATAACTTGATATTGTTACTACAGGTTCCCTTTTAATGTCTTGTTCTTTCTTTCATATTCAATAAGTGTTTTCTTGAATACCGTTTTTCATACCAGAAACTATAATTATTGCGGAAAAACATGGCATTTATGTTTTTATATATAAACAATTTCAATGTACTTTGTGCATATCATTTATAACAAAAAAGATGTATACCATTTATAAAAATATGTTTTTAATTTACACATTTGTTTGCTTTGGTTGTTTGTTTTTCATGTTGCTTTTCTTATAATTCATGATCGCTACAGATATTTTGCTGTGTTTAACACATTTAAGAGAAATCGATTTATATCTTCGTGTTCGTAATTATCGTAATTAAAATTGTTCTCTAGTTTGTGGAAATCTTTTAATAAATCTAAATAAGTTTTATTAAAAATAAAGCGTCAAGTATTTGTTAATTTTAATACTCTAATGCGACTGAAAGAACGTCAGTGCGAATTGCTTACCTCAAACAAGGGTTTTCAGAAGTCTTACTTTTGTTGGTAAAAGACAAATCGAGTAGCGTTTGAGAGTTATTTATCGTTTACCCATCATGGAAATTTCAAATCTGAAAAACTGTTCCATGCAATTATTCACGATATCATAGAATTGTTCTTTTATACGAATAATCAGTCGCATAATATTATATAGCATTTCCCGCAAATTTGTTTATTTCCTTTTTTATGTATTTTGTTTAGAAGGATGAGCAACGTAAAACATTTTGTAAGATAAGTTTTATTTCAGTTTTTAATCAATTATTGAATCAAATCAGATCAGTAAAATTAACAGGGTTCAATGTTATATTAAATAAAGAGGTTGCACTGAATAGGCAGTAGATAGTCTCTATTTTAGTGATAAGTTCTATTTATATGCTGAAAAAAGTTCAAATATAATGTTACGCTCCGTATATATATATATATATGTGTGTGTGCATAAGGTATGAGGTACAGATAATGCACCAATGTATAACAACGAAAACAAAACAAGACGAGATAAGACCATGCCATTATATTTTTGCGGTGATGTAATCAAATGCTGCATATTAGATTGAATTTGTACTTTAAATGGTCGCTGCACCGTGAGCTTTCTGCTCAATAAAAATGTTCTATGAGCAGGTTGTTACAATCATAACCAAGTTCCTACTGTGTACATTTCAGCCTCGGGTGATCGCTTTGATGAATACCGGATATCCGGCTCTATATACGTACTGCACGTACAGGAGATACCGGACTCGTTGACTCGGACTTAAATGAGCCGCAGTCAGTAAAACTAGGGTTAATGCATGAGCTTTACATGTTGTCCCAGATAACTATGGGCAGTCCGCATAGGTTAATGAGGGACAACCATTTCCGATCTATGGAGTTTTTAGTTTAAAGGTTCAAAAAGAAAATCAAGTATAAGCGGAAATTGTCGCCCTCGTTAGCCTGTTCGAGCTGGAAACTAATCTGCGACTACACTTAACGCACATGAATTAAAAAATTAAATAAACCTGACATGTATTTCATGTCACCCGATAAGCATTGTGCGGGATGCCGAGGCCGTGCACCACCTTCCACATGAGCCGGTACATCACTCCAACAATGTCACCATCGCTCAAGACCTTCTGGATGGTAGGTTCGTGTATGCATATTTCGAAGTTTATGAGGTCCTTCCGCACCCGAGGCAGCATTATTTGATGACCCGGAGAGTGTTCCAGCACTCCATCCTTATTAACTATTTTACTCACGAAAGTTGGGACGAGTTTTGTGCAATTGCCAGCCATTTTTTACTGAAATATTTAAAAAAAAACATTGTGTGGTCTTGTGTTGTTGGGGGAGACCCAGAGAAAGCTCTCCTACCCGGTATTGTGACCATCAACCAAACGCATATGCAACCGGGAACTGGGATTGAACCCGGATCGCATAGGTGAGAAGCGCGTGTAAAAACTACTGCGCTATCTGAACAGTAGAGATACGGGTTCGAATAAGCGGATTGACTGTTATACCGCCCTCGAAATGCAATGATTTCGTCACAACATGTGATTTAGACTGATAGATCGTCACTTTTTTCTGGGCAGCGCGAAAATATTTTTAATCAAATCGAACATAAAATATGTTTTGCGACTGACACAATGACTTTATGCATATCAATTTGATGACGGCTGAAATATGTAGAAATACAGTGTGGCATCTTGTTTAATATGTTGTTGAAAGTCACAGAAATAAATCAAATGATACATTTTATACATACATGTAGATAACCACATAAAGAAGACGTTTTTACATTAACATGAATTCAGTTAATTATTAAAAACTAAGATCGGTATTTCGAAAATGGTGAAGTGAGTACTAATGGAACGGTACACGAGTAAACTGTATTGCAATGGCTGATATAAACTTGCAGTTGCACGGACAGGAACTAGTGTTACCCAGGTGAGAGTAGTACGGTGGTGTAAACACTCCGTAGACACTACGTTTTAAAATCTGCGTTATCTCATCTCAAAATATATTCAAAATGAAGTCTTATTAAGGCAAGACAAAAGCCAATGGGCTGATAACCCCTTTTTATTTGTACCCTAAGTGGCATACATCAGCGAACAAAACGCACACTTGCTGTTGGTCGTGGACGAACATGAAGCGGAAACAACTGCGGACACAGACCTCGCGCTTGCCTCCCTCCGAGTAAGCGCCATCAGGGTTGACGTCATACAACTATCGGTTACACCAGGCAAGGTCATAACCGGTATTCAAACGACATAACGGTTGCGTATGATGGAATTCTAAGTAAAGACACTGTAAAGCAATGAGTAAAGACATTTTAGAAAGCATTCAGTAATGACATAACAAACTTAACACTTTATGACAGTTTATATGACACGAATATTGTTTAATCATGTGACGATATTGGCGGACAGTGGTAAAAAACGTTAATGTTAGGTTTAAATTATCCACACTGGTGGCCTGCAAAAGAGAATATTGAACGTTTACATAGCTAATGATTGTCCATGAACTTGTACCAAAGATTGAAGAATGCATACCTTTACAACAGTTTCTCTACATAGACTTGGGTGCGACATCTTAACTAATGTTTATGATATTTTACCATATCTGTACTTCTTACCCTATTTGGACGAGTCATTAGAACAGGAAACGTATCAGCGTTATGTTTTAGCAAACACATAAAATAAACAACAACAACTTCGCAGGTATTAAATATATATGTTAGAGCGGTAAATGAACTTCTAAACATGTCAGCTAACAATTTATTGTTAACCGTGCTAATTTCTCGAAGATGGTGCACGTCTGCGACCAAAGACGAGTGTTGCCTATCGTAACAGATTAACGCAACTGTTGTCATGCATATTTACCTCTTTCACTCCTCGCAGGCGGACGATACCGGCGTCAATCATCCATCAACTTCTACCAACTGCTCGCCAATGTATCAGGAGGATCCATGATTACCACAGACAAGTACAACATCGGGAGCGCTGTCAACATCATCACTGTAAGAGCAGTCGTCTTTTTTTAATAGTCTTTTATAGCCCGACATGAACAGGAACTCGTAAACTCAAAGGACATAACTTTAACACATGGATTGTTTTCTTTATTTGCATTCTGTTCTGTTCTTGAGTTTTACGAGACCATAATAGTTACGATCAAATAAAAATCCATTCTAGGATAAAAACTTACACATTTATTCATTTTAAGCTTACTTTAATATATTCATACGTAAAGGTCAGTGCCAAGTTATTATTGGCGAGCTAAGACAGGTGAAAATTATGACAAAGTGGAATATAATAATGGTTGAATATCACATATGGTTATCATTAAGGTCATAAGCTGCTTTATCAGAACAGATATCTTGAAATGTTGTCCAACGTTGCATAATTGACAGTTTTATGATTGCGACGTTGTAGTAAGAGTTTTCTTTTTCTACATTTTGTTACATAAAACCATGGGGCAAATAATAAATTGCATTGCTTAAATGCAAAGTATGGCGCAGTCTTCACACATAATTTAATAACAGATATGTTCGAAACGTTTTGTCTACAATCTGAATTTTTATATGAAGTTTTATTTCAGCAAACCTTACAAACAACTCGAGTGGATTTAATGCGGCTTTCCTACAACGGTGCACCAGGGTCAACTTTCATGGTTTTTGTTGATGATACCATAACGCAGTTGATCATACGAGTTCATGTGGAGAGGGCACAACCTGTTGTCATTGCACAGATGCCATCAGGTAAGAAATAAAAAACATTTGCTTTTTTCATCATATTGTCCAACATAGGTCTAGCTCTTACTATCTTGTACATAATTATGTATGTTCAAAAAATGAGATCACATGTAAAATGGCATGACTGTAAGGCTCTCGTTATCTGACATACATTAAATATAGTACAAGTCGGAATATTGTTTTATAAAACACCAGGAATTAGATCACCGCACAAATGCAAAAATTGTGTTTGAGGTGTGCCATCTTCTTCAAGGCCCACAGTTATCGGCTCTCCGGCCGCAGGATCGGTTGTATCTCTTCTAGAAATCAACATTACACAGGTACAAGATCATGTTATAATAATTTAGCTCAATTAAATAATGAAAACAAGCCAACATTTTGGGTATGAATGGGAACATTCATTAACTTTGTTTGTTCGTAGGCATCCGATTACGGTATTTGGAAAATTATGAAAATGAACGGCAACATTTGGGACGTCGCAATTCAGGCTTCAAGTCCGGTGGATTTCACTCACACATTTGTAGAGCCTGGGCCGGGGGGTGACGGGGAATATGAAATAAACGGAATACCAAACTCCGGTAAGACTTTCTCTTCACGATGGAGATTGCAATATTCTACCACACTACACCATCTGCCATTGGGATTCACGTATTGCAAACAATTGTCTCATTTACCAAAATTACGTAAGTTTATGCTTCGCTAAACTGGTTTTCCTTAATAAATTAAAATTAATGGATGAAGGCATTTTTTCCAACACTCAATTCAATACAGGTCATGCGATAATGTGTTTCAATGTAGAACGATTGTAATACTAATATACCACAATTGTATAGGACAGTAAAGAAGACGATCGAACTTTTTAACAGGGGCAACGTACAAAATGGTTGTTGATGTACCTGAATACGCAAAGGTTTTCAAGGTCCAAGCAGGTCTACTAATGACTAGAGACAGCATAAGGCCTAAAGCGTTTGGACTGTTGCCAAATGTTGGCGGAAAAAGAGGAAATCTATTTTCACCGCCAATATTACCATTCCCGATGAGGTACTAAACATAATATTAGTTTATATAAATAATTTTATCTTATTCTTTATACGTTGAACCAGAAACATAAACTTAATACAGGTCGTATTACTTTGCGTGTTTACATTTCAAAATTGAAATTTAAGCTTTAAAATTAAGTATTAGTAATATATATAAAGTTAAATAAAATAAATAGAATAGCTGTTCGACATGTTGTCCGTTCGCATATGCACTAGTAAATGATTAGAGTAATGACTTTATTTTATTGATTTTATTTTATTGAATCGTACTTTTAAGATTGCATCACGTTTAATATATATATTTCAAAAGTAATACTTGGTCAATTCTTATTATTTCAGCCGTTTATGGTTTCAGTACACGGAAATGACAATTCATATCCAACACATACATTTCGAAGACTGGACCCAAATCTTATTACACCCGTGACATTACGATTGTTCATACATCCGCTTACAGGTGGAAATTTCTTTACAAGCCTGTTTATCATAAATATTTGTTTATGATTATCCGCCAAATGAATTTGTTGACCACGGATATATGTATATGCATGCCAGTATTGTTTATGTAACTTACATACAAGCATAAAAGAAAAAAATGCGTTTTTATGCTTCTTCATGACCCTTTTTACGGATATCACGAATGTTAAAGCCTTTTTTATTGTGTAAATCACTTCATACACGTATTTTGTATTTAGGTAGTGCACCTCTAATGATTTCCCGCGATTTCTTCGAAGGTTGAAGAGCCTACTATTAGGTGCCGTAGCCTAGTGGTTAAGGCGATAGACTAGAAATCTTTTGGGATATTCCCGCGCAGGTTCGAATCCTGCCGACGACGTATACTTTTTTGCGACGCGTTTTATTTATTTTCTAACGTAATTTGATTTAATATGGCATATAAGCTATATTTATTGTGAAATATGTTGCAATTTTTATGCACATTTTTCAATTATTAAAATTAAAACAACGTTACGGCGAAATTGGGTGATTTACTGTTGAAAATACGAACCATGCATGTTGCATTTTTATTTTTATTTCAAAAAGTAAACGGTAAATCTGTCTAGTTCTTGGTATTTTTGCTGTATATAGTGTTTCTATAAAAACTAAGTTTAAAATATGACTTAAATGATACTATTTTGAATTTTATGACACTTTGTTTTTAACCGACCCAATTTTTACTTGGCTGAAATCACTTACATTTCATGGTGCTCTTCCATAGATAAAAATTTGTAAAAAATAAATGTCTGTAAAAGAATACTTATTTCATCTTGTTTAAACTTCAAACACCTTTACAGCATCTGTACACACCAACTGCATGCCCATATTTGGAAATTTGAATGAATTATGGAACTTTTATATACCCCAGGGGTAAAAATAAATTGGACAAAAGCCGAGCGTGGGGGTGGTTTTGAAAAAATCGGTATATTTTTTTAAAAAGCATGGAAAGCCTACCTACAAATTTGCATTTAGTTCAGTGAAATGATGCTGATTAAGAAAATAATTAATTAGATTATATTTGGATATGTGCCCATTAGAGGTGCACTACCTTAAGAACTAAACATTTCGCTCAAAATAATAAATTATTATCAGGACTGACTTTATGGGCCAACGAAACGATAGACATTCCATTCACGGAACAGAACGCTGGTGCCGTTGACCAGCATATCGACGTAAGAATTGAAGACGACCAGAACTTTGCTTTGGAGCCGAAAATTCACAGCTTTAATATAAAGGCTGGTTTGAACGAGACCGGACATTTTACCATAAAAAGGCGGACCAGAAGGTGGTTTAACAACGTAAGTACCTTTACATGATCTATATGCATCTAAAATAACACGCAATAATTTGATTGTACGATTCCATGTGGAAAGCACCAACTGAGATTGTTCGTGTTGCCTATGTTTTTTTAAAATAAATGAGCAACTCGAATAACAAGATTTCACCGAAGACAATGAATTAAATGAATCATCCGCTTAATGTGTTGTTCATCCGTCGACTTGACCAAAGGTTGATAGGACTTTATTCGTCTGTGTGTGCGCAGATGGCTGCTGAGGCCGAACTTGGAACGAAATGTTATTGTACAAATGGGACATGGAATCATTGGGACGTCTACAGCAGGGTTGGAAGCATGGGCTTTTCGGGCTTTGCTATTCTTCCCTGCGGCAGTTGTTCTGTTCGCTTCTTACGTATTGGTGCCTTTGTAGATGGACGAGCGCCAGGTTGTGCGGTCCATTGCGGATAGTTCCCAAGTGTCTGGGTTGATTGTAAACGCTTCCAGTGAGGCTTTGAGAGTGCCATTAAAGCGTTTATTTTGCCCACCGTGGGATCACTGGCCATGTTGCATATCGCAATAGAAAAGTCTATTGGACAGCCCTTTTTCAGACAAACGAGCTACGTGCCCTACCCAGCGAAGTTGGGACCGCATTAGAATGGTAACGATGCTGGGGAGAACTGCCTTAGCCAATACCCGTGTCTGGAGTTTTGTCCTGCCAATTGATGGCGGGTATCTTCCTTATATTTAAAGTACAGTTTCTGTCATTGCACTGACGTAATGACCGCAAAGACTTATTTTATGTTGCAGAAGATGTATAATTATAATATATGTAAACACTTAAAGCTTAAAATATGTTTTTACACGAGAAATTTGATCATGCCATGGGTGAGTAGTATAGCTCGGGTTTTCAGTGAAAAGTTGAGCTAAAACTAACGGGTTTAGGTGGTTTGTATGTTTTGTATACTACCGTCAATATTGTGATTTAGCAAAGTATATTGTCTACTTCAAACTTGTTAGCTAAATTATATACTTGCACCAAACAGCAAAAGATGCATGTTTAAACGAAGAACACATATGACATCACATAAAATACTAAAATGAGCCAGTATTGCTTAAAGTTTTGTCCTATCAATCCAGTATACACTTTTAGGTTTACACATATTCAAACTATGCACCAAACATCATCATAGTTTTATAACTGTTTGCAGCACTGTTACTATCAACGCCAAGCCTGTTGTGATGGGTTCAACATCTTTCCAGTCTGGACAATATGACATTCTCAGATTTACAGTAATGGAACACGTAAGTACCAAAAGAATCGAAAAACAATATGCTTAATATTTACTGCAAATTTGCGGAAATAATGTATGCAGAATAGAATAATAACATATGTACTATATTTGATTTAGGCAACAACAACGTCCAAATCAATAACCGCATCGAAGTCAACAACTTTAACTTCTTCGTCATCCACGACCCCTCCATATGTGTCTACATCTGACCTTTTAACGTTGTCATCGCAATTAACACAATCAACAAAGACCCCAGTGGGCACGCCAAAATCGGGCGGTACACAATCTTCATCCGAGGCATCAACTGTTGTGTCAGGCCCGCCACAATCTGGCACAACACAAGCTCCGTCAGGAACGCCACACTCGGGTACAACTCAGACCACATCAACCACAATTGGACGCTGGTATGGGCGTCGGAGCAGCGATGGGTGCGTGATGACCTTGGTGAAAACTCTTGTTTTCCAGAGTTCTAACTTGCTGTGAAGTTGTGATACATTGCTGGCAAAAACTAAGATCAGTGGCAGTCTTATGTTTATGTTGCAATATGTTTTATTATTGACCAATCAGTGTTGATCAATGAAGTTTTTTATTTAGCAAATGTAAACCATTGTTGTTTATAAAACCAATTTTACGTCGCATACACAAGGTTTATTTATATAATACACCAACAATTCTAAAAAAGTAAAAAATGTCGCTTACAAAACTAAACGACAAACAACGCTTAAACTTCGAAAACTTTGAATTTTATGTTTCGATCATCTGATTTAGGTTGAAACGGAACACAGTTATGCTTCAAAATTTTCTATTAATCTAAGATCGCTTGTTATGTTTTCATAACAATCGAATTGTGCTTTGTCCTTTTCCCATGGAAAGCAATTCCTAACACTTACTACAAACAATCTTACCCAATTGTATCAGCTAATGGTAATTACATTTAACAATAGATTATTGGGTATGTGAATTATAACATTATCAGTATGTTATAAATTTGTCACCTATGTTTATAGTTGCAGTAAAAATTGTGTTTTTCCCCCAAAAGATTACCTAATTTCGGAATGAAATGATGAAACATGCATTATAATTAAATAAAATTTAAAGTCGCATAAAAATTTACAACAACTAATACCTTATATAAGGATTATGCACAAACTTCATGGGTCCACTGTGACCGTGACCTTGAATGGACCGACATGGTTGTTTCACGTTGCATGTCCAGATAATATTATTATTTCTATCAAAGTTTTCCGAAATCACGTGATGTGCCGTTGAGGTATTTGTGATCAAGGGAACATGCACAGACGCCATATGTATACTGTGACAATGAACTGAAATAAAACAACATGGTCTTTGCACTTTGCATTTGTTTCCATTTGTTTGATTTTAAAATCCAATCATGCACAACACAGTTTTGGCTGGACAAACACATGTATCTTTTCTATTAACATATAAGGAATAATCAAACACTTCGAGCCTCCACTGTAACAATGAGCTTTTAGCGAGCGACATGGTTGTTGCAAATCCTCATGTTGTCTTGATATGATGATCACTCGTGCCAATGTTGTTTTTTTAAACCCATCATGAACAAAAATATCTGGGCCGGACAAAATATGCACTTTAATTAGACCAATCATTCCTGAAGAGTTACTTAATTCATAACTTGCGTTTTCAATTTGGCGTTAGCCATTTTAATCTCGCCGTAAGTGTTAAAGACATCCTTAAAAAAACGTTTGTTAAGGAATCATAAACACATTTGAGCAAATGGAAATCAACTAATGGAGTGTAGGCATTTCGTCATATATGTGCGTAATAACTATTTATATCTCACTCCCTACAAAATGACATAATCCGATTCAGGCTTAGAGCGGTCACATGCCCATGGTGTATTTTCCATACCCCCCGAGTAATTTCCATACACCCCGAGTACTCGAGTAGTCGGTTTCGTGTGGTATGAACATAATGGGGTGTATATCCCATACATGATCAGTTACTTACAGTGTAACTAATGATGCTACTGTTGAAAGTATAAAATAATGCCATAAAAAGGTCAGTATATTGAGGCCAAATACTGCTTAAATGGAGCAATTTGCATAGCAACCGTAGTTTTAAAGAGCTCAAACGTAAATGCATAATGGTACAAACGCGCTGTTCTCTGCTATAGTGAATTGTCTGTTCCTGGCGCTACCGTGCGTCAGTTCTCAAGAGCCGACACCTTAAGCTACTGGCAAAACACAATTCTTGCTAGACGATAGATTGACGACTTAGGTATGTTAAGCAGGAGCACATTTGTTCCTTTCCCAAAATCCATATACACATTAATCTGTCGGCGATTTGGAGTGGCGAGTGTCCTTACATGTCGAGATTCCTAGCTTGCCATATTTCAGTTTGATACATTCGGATCAATTTCTTTTAAAATTCAGTTTGTCATTAACATTTAAAGATCCTGGGGCCAGCTGTAACAAATCTTATCACAATATTTCTACATGCATGTACTTAGTCCGTTATTTTCAAAACAGGAAAGCCAAACCCGCACAAACCGATTTTTAAGATAAGAATAAAGCACGCCCCAAAGACACTCGTATGTTAAATAAAAAAAAAAATTAACGCAGAATTGAATATAAGCATAAATATTTACAGAAAAACTTATTGCAAAAAAACAGCATTGGTTTCATAACACAGTTATTAATTAAAAAAAGCTGTCGCAGCTATTGAACGGTAAAAAAATATAAGTCAAGACATGTTTCATTTACGATGATTCAACCGTTAAAGATTTAATTGTTAGTAAACCTTACAATAATATCATCAAAATTCAAGTTATAAAGCAAGCAGATGTATCACATTACCCGATTGTTGAAATGAAACAAAGACTTGCACCTTTCTGTGAAATGAGAACAAAACACGAAAGAAATCCGCTGCCACCGTTTTCTACGAAAGAAAATATCATTATGATTATATGAATAGAGTAAAATATTCTGATTACTTAAAAAACCTAGTTCTTAACATAAAAATACGTTAATTAAAAAAACATTCCGATTGTTAACAAATGAATTTCGCGAAATTAAGACAGGCCGACACCGCTGACAGTTGGTTTGAAGTATTTAAGCAATTTTGAAATGTTGATTTCTTTGTCGGACGCGTGATGCGTGCACGAAACGGACGCTTCATAACTGATATGACATCGACAATTGTAAGCGAATGAAATGAATGTGTGGCATGTTACCACGCGGTCGTGTCACTGGCTTTCCCAGTGTCCTTGTTCGTACACCATCCTAATGTGAAAGTCGTGTAACGCCTCAAGTGCTGAATGCCATTACTCAAACTTGAAATATGAAATCGTCAAATTCAAACTAAGTTTAGACGATTTATAACTCTTGCAGAAGCCTTTGGTGGTACTAGGGCACACAAACACAATCGCTTGGAACTTTCAGTCGTTATAGGGGCCTTTTTCACATTTTGGTACAATAATAAATTAAAATAAAAATGTTTCAGATGTGCACATTTTCGTTGAATGATATTTGTTTGGAAACAGTTATAGTGAACAGTTACCATGCTCTAAAATATCCACTATATGCATCTTTAAAAACGTGAAAATTATAAAGCGTTGCAACGCGAAACGATTGAATACTTTGGAGAGTTCTGTTAATGTTTTAATATTTTGGGATACTACGAGGATTGCTTATATAAAGTATAAAATACATCACAATACATTGTATGAGCACGGATGGCCGAGTGGTCTAAGCGATAGACTTTTACACCAGGGGTCATTGATACGAGCCCAGTTGAGAGTTCTTTTTTTTCTTTACTTTTATTCTTGTTTTTTTTACTGGAGCTTTTTAGATCCAATGTTTACAATTACCAATACAAAACATTTAATGACAAACTTTATTGTATGCCAAAATATGTGAAAAGGCCCATTTAAAAGATAGTCACGAAGTAAAAGAACAGAAATCGGCCAATGAACGACGATCACGTGACTGTTGCCTGAAATGTATTGTCCGTACAATATTGTGGCTACCGACGATGTTTTCTTTAAGCATTACATTGTATACCGTCAAAATAAATATAAGAAAGATTAATATTACTTGTTTAGCATTTGCACATTGGTACAGGTCCATTAATACATCAAACTTTAAAGGAATATTGTTTTAATCCTATATTGAGGATGGGTTTTGGTTTACAATTTTCGCTCCTTGTTATGGGGGTAGTGATCTACTTTTATACGACACCGGGGAAAACCAATGAGCTTATTCCACGTGAGTTATTGTAGGGAGCCATTCGATTTAAATATTATAACTTAAAGAAATAAATCAATAAAGCAATTGTATCTACTTTTAAATAGTAAACAGTTAAAATTTATGGTGAAATTTTAACTATAATTGGACTATAAATGTCACTTATACAGCTCCTTAACTTTGCTTCTGAAATACATATATTTTAACACGAATGAATTACTCAATATGCAGTCTAGTATTAATTTCTTGAAATGCTATACTAGTATATAAATAAGAAAACAATGGCGCTGTTCTCTGCTCTAGTGACTTGTCCGTTCCTGGCGCTACCGTGCGTCAATTCTCAAGAGCCGACACCTTAAGTTATTGGCAAAACACAATTCTTGCTGGACGATGGATTTACGTTTTAGGTATGTTAAGCAGGTGCATATTTGTTCCGTTCCCAATATCCATATAAACATTAATCTGGCGGAGATTTGAAGTGTTGAGTGTCCTTACATGTCGAGAATGCTAAATTGCCATATTTTAGTTTTTTACATTCAGATCAATTTATTTTAAATGAAACAATATTAAATGTCATCAATAACTCGCATGTAAATCACAATCTAAATCACTATTGCTATAATATAATTGCAGCGCTAACAAAAAATAAAATACAATAAAAATAAAGAAACGCACCAAGTAAACATCGTGATATAAACAGATAAGATTCAAATTTTAATTATGACTGAGATGAGATGATCAAGCTATCATCACAACTATTAAATCACGGGTAAATCACAAATAAATCACGGACAGATATGCAATAACTTTATAACAAAACGGGTTGCGGTGTCTTATTGAAATTTTATATTTTTTTATAGCAACCCGTTTTGCAATAAACCCGTTTTGCAATAAATTTATTGCAAAACGGGTTAGATTGTCTTCTTGCATTTCAAAAATGCGATTTCTTCGCTTTAGTATTAAATTGGTTTAAATCCCTTTCTGTACACATTCTGTGTTGCTTTATCACAATTATTCATGAAATAGATCACTTGCAATGTCTTTTTAATTGTTGATCGAATTGAGCGTTACGGTTACGCTACGTATTAACTACGTGATTCCACGGATATACTACGTAAAGCCACGGTTCTAGTACGTTGTACTACGGATAGGCATGAATTTGAACGATCTTGTACGATGTACACGAAACAGTACGGACATGTACGGTCCGCTATAATAAATTGCTACTGAAATACATTATTTAAATTATGAAGCAACCGTACTTGCATTTGTTGAGTTCACAATCATGAACTGCCAGCAAATTGCGTTTGCGATAAATTTGTTACACTTGGATATTGATATGGCACACAGTGCAGAGGCCGCGATGGAGCTGCTTGACGATATGCACAGAGGTGATAATGCTTCAATATCGTATAAGTAGTATAACTTTGTGCTAAAGGTTACGTATTTTGAAAATATTAGAATTTGAACTTACTAGTAATACAATTTTATTTGCAGGTAAGTGTCTGCCTCATATGCCTTTTGAATCTTGCTCTAATTTTTACGTGATTTAATACTTGTTAAATTAATAGCCGACATAATAAAAAACAAAATTAATCATACTTACCTAAGCATAATCTATATTTGTACATCAATAATTACATACTTTATCAGGTCAGAGAAGAAAAGGAGGTGGTGGATAAGAGACTGGCTTTTTAGACGAACCGGCTCTTGGTTTTCAATGGAGGAGGTAGACCCTTCCCCAGACACGGCTGATTCCATTATTTCTGTTACGCACTGTTGCTGCCGCTTGCATGTTCTCTTTTGGGAGGCATTCTGTGTATGACAATACAAGAGGCTGTGGGCGCAATGTTCAATCTTAATTCGTTCCTACCTGTCCGTACCAGTCCGTCGCAATTCCCACTGCTTCGTAGCGGACCGTTCTAGTTCGTACTTACCCGTACTAGACCGTAGCGGATCCGTAGTTAGAACGTACGGATTCGCGTAGCATCGTACTTTATCGCACTAGACCGTAGCGGATTTGTAGTTTGATCATACCGATTCGTGTCGCCCCGTACTAAGTCGCGTCGATCAGTAGCGATCCGTACCTTTTCTTGTTCGTTTTCCAACATTTTGATAGTAGATTCGTTGTGCTCCGTACTGAAATCGTAGCGGCCTACGAATTTGACAATTTCGTAGTCATTCGTAGCCGATTGAATCGTAGCTCATTCGTATCTCTGATTCGTGACAGTGTGACCGAGGCATAATCCGTAATATCGTCGAATTTTTTTATACGAATAATCAGTTGCATACTCTTATTTAGCATTTCCCGTAAAAGTGTTTATTTCGTTTTCCATGTACTCTTGGAGACTTTTCTAACGCAACTCCATTTCCACCTGCAAAAAGATGAAACCATGCATACCCCACGTGCTAAGCGTCCGATCGTCACGGATGGATCATTTTATCGTGAGGTTGTTTAGAATGTAGTCAAATGATAACAAGTTAAATTTTGAATCATAATCTTCGCTCATAACTGAGAAATTTAAGTCTGAAAAGTGTTACGTAGAAAAGTCCCCACGTGTATTTTGTTTAGAAGGATGAGAAACGTTAAACATTTTCGTAGATAAGTTTCATTTCAGTTTTGAATCAATAAGCGAGTCAAAACAGATATACAGGGTTCAATGTTGAATAAATTATATTAAATGAAGAGGTTACAGTGAAAAAGGAAGCATATTTCCTGTTTTTTAGTGATACGTTCCATTTAAATGCAGAACAAAGTTCAAATTGATGGTTATTTTTCGTTTAAATGAAGTCTCTCCTTCGCCAAATCCAGTGCGGACTCCACAAGCAAATCTGGGCCGACACTTTACGCACATGCATGGCGTACCTTGTACCCAGAGCGACTTTCAAATTTAAAAAACTTGCTATATATTTCAGGCAGCCAAATAATAATTGAGTGGGATGCTGAGGCCTTGAATCACTTCTACACGAGTCGGCACATCGCCCTAATTATGTCAGCATCTGAATGGTGGGTTCGAATCCGCGTATTGACTTTTATATCGACCTCTCAGTGCAAAGGTTTCAACGGCACACGTGGAATAGTACTTAAGTCCGCGACTTTATATGGGCTGTTCGAAACGATTTTAATCAAATCTAATATTAACCATTTTGTTTTGTGACTAATACTTTGACTTTAATAGTTTTACTCACCAGAATGTCCCGTTCTTGCAGATTAACAAAATAAAGGCTGAAGTGTTTAGTTATACAGTGTGGCAACTTGTTGATGTTGTTGAAAGAAACAGAAATGAATCTTAGCAAACATTTTAAACATGTACATTTATGTAGATGAACCACAACCAAACGGTTGTACATGAACACGAATTCTGTAATTTAATTGAAAATGAGATCGGTATTTGGCTGTTGTCTTTTTCTGGATAATTATTAGTTCTTAGTACTAATCAGACGATCCACGAGTAAACTGTATGGTAAATGCTTGTTAAAACGAACCCGGACGATATGAGGTCAATGCTCTGAATAAACACTTTGCTTACCAAGCAACAACATGCTTGAAATCCTTTTCGGCCAGTCTAAAAACAGCCTAATGGGTTGATGATCATTTTTTATCCACAGTGGCATACATCAGCGAACGAAACGCGCACATGCTGTTGGTCGTGAACGAACCGGAAGCGGAAGTGACGGCGGACACTGACCGCGCACTGGCATTTGTCCGGGGAAACGCCATCAAGATTGACGTCATACAACTACCGGTTCTATCAGGCAAGAACATGCCCGGCGTTTATACTATATACCGATTGCTTATTACGAAATTCAGAAAATAACACATGTATTTACGATCTTTAAAAGCCTTTATAAACACAAATTAGAACGTCATAACAAATGAAATATAAAAGAAACCTATATATATATATATGGTTTAATTAAATTATCCACACTAGAGAATATTGCACATTAACACAGCTTAATCATAGTCCCCGACAAACAGAATGAACAAATATTGAGTTGAAACATGTTACCAAAAAACTTTGTATTGTTATAAGATCTAATTTCTCCAAGATAGTTCACGACGGCGAGTGTTACCCATCGTATCAATGTGACGCCACTGGTCTAGTTCTTAATGCACTATTTTACTCCACACATGCGGACGATACCGGTGGCAGGCGTCCTTCAACTTCTACCAACTGCTCGCCAACGTATCGGGAGGATCCGTGATAACCACAGACAAGAACAACATCGGGAGCGCTGTCAACATCATCACTGTAAGAGCAGTCTTCTGTTATTGACCGACAACACCTGGCACTCGTGAACACCATTAGCATAAATTTTACGCATGTATTGCATTCTTTATTTGTAGTTGGTTCTGATTTTGAGTTTTATATGACAATAAGAGTAACGGTCAAATCTAAATCGCTTCTAGGACAAAAACTTACGAATTTATTCATTTAAGCCTATTTAAATATATTCATACGTGAAGGTCAGTGCCGAGCTAGTATTGTCGAGAATATTATGCCAAAATGGAAAAAAAATAACAATGGTTGAATATCACATATGGTTATATCATTGAGGTCTAAAGCTTCGTTGTCAGAAAAAATTCTTAAAACGTTGACCAACGTTGTATATGTGACAGTTTTATGATTGCGATGGTATAGTTGGAGGTTTCTATCTTCTACATTTTTGTTACACAAAACCATGGGGCCAAATAATTAATTGCATTGCTTAAATGCAAAGTATGGCGCAGTCCTCGCAAATGATTTAATAACAGATACATGTATGTACGAAACGTTTTGTCTAAAATTTGAATTTTTATGTTTATTTTTATTTCAGCAAACCTTACAAACAACTAGAGTGGATTTAATGCGTCTTTCCTACAACGGTGCTTTGACATTAAAAACTTATTGTCGACTCCATAAGAAAATGACCGTGGACGGTCTTATGTAAACTTGTTTCGTCGTATCTAGATATGTAGAGGGCACAATGCTGCCAAATTACTAAAATCTAGACTTCAACACGTGTAGATGGCTGTACACTTATCTCTGTTGACTTAAGGTTATATCTGTATGCTAACCTATATAAACTGGAAATTTTGATTTGACGAATAAGGTAAATTACATGCATATTTATTATAAACAGGCTTTTTAACATAATCGATTGGAGGTGTTGTTTGTACGTTTTTAACATTAACGTACGTAGCTTATTTGAATTGCTTTCAGTATGGTGGCACGGTTGAAACACGGTATTGAGATTTGCTATACAAAAATACTTAAATACGTTAATTGAATTAAACGACGGTTTACATATACATGAACTTGCAAAAATACCATGCTGTTCATTTACACGTATTTACAGTGCTTTCATAAACGCAGTAAGCTTGATGATTTGACCAGGGACGTATAGTTTCGTTGCATAATGAGATTATGATACGAAGCGAAAATATCACATTTAGCCAATCAAAACTAGGACATTTCGAAACAAATAATCAATAACATGTTATTCAAAAGTTTGTACTTCAGTTGAACAACTGAAACTATAAAATGATGCATATAACTTTATCGGGAGGCATCATGTGCATATGGTACTCAACATTTTTGAGAACACTGTGTCCAAAGGACGCAGTGGAATCTTTCAAACATATTTTAGGTTACATGGTGATATTACGCAATTTTCTAGAAAGTACTAATAAGAATTCGGAGCGAATAGACTTACTAATACGACCACACAATGAGGCAAGCGATAAGATACACTGGGTGAGCATCGTGGACGTAATCGTGAAATCGATCTCATGGTGGACCACGGTGGTTGCGGTGAATACAGGTAAATGTATAGTTTCTGCATTAAGTTTTTCTTAATGTTTATTTGAAGAATAGATTTTGTTAAGATTTCGAAAATTCTTTCTCGTGTGTGTACATATAGTTTGCCAATAATACATATTAACATGTTTCATGTACATGTTATTTGATATCAGACTATTTTAATGATGTCATGCTTCTATTGTTACAGGTGTTGACTCGAATAAACATTTGAGTTTTCGACAGTAAGATGTCAATTCAGGGATATTTTAATGAAAACAAATTAGTTGTTATGTTGGCGAATGACTATGTATATGCCTGTTTTATTCAGTACCAAGTTCATTTCGTCACAAACTCTAAAGAAAAACGTAATCGAATGAATATTGTGATACATATTGTTGCATTCAATATCACGATATTAATATTACTTCGTTGGCGTTTTTTACATATGTATCGAAATCAGTTTATCGTGTTGGCGAGTGCCTATTTGTATACATTTCATGTACATATTTTTGTTAATAAGATACAAATTTAAAATATAATGATTTTGATAAAGCATGTACATTTTTCGTTTTACTTATTGTATTACAATATTATACTTCATTAGATTATGCGAAAATATGCATGTACACTATACTTGTTATATGCCGGCGCTGCGAAAGATGCTAATCACTGAGCTATTGAAGTGTAAATATGCATAGAATTTATGCAAAACTTCATAGGAAAACTTAGCACATTTGTGTGATATTTAATTGATTGCATACATGTATAAAGAATTAATACGATGATACAATTTTATTATTTTATTGCAGTCCCATCAATTTACATGTACAAAATAGTATATACAAGACATAAAAACACATGTTTAACAACATCTGTAAATGGCCATTCAAATTTGAATTATAAGAGACTATAAAAAATAGTCTATAAAACACATAGAACCCATTTATGGTAAAAGATAGTACGTGTATTCCGTAAGTGAAGAAGTGAGTGTGACTGTGTGAATACTATGTATGCAATATCAATGTTTTCATCTTGATATATGTAAATGTATCTGACATTTAAACAACATGATTACTGAATTACTGGAGAGAGTATATACATAATGCATTCAAAAATGCAACAACTGTACAGTTAACTAAAAGCCATATCAGTAGTGCTTATTTTAATTTTCAATTATAAGATTAAAAACTGTCTTAAAAACAAGAATTTTAAGATACAACAGTGAAATATCGTGACTTTTGCCAACATTGTAAAATGTAGATAAAACACATATCACAACAGGTCAGGCCTGAAGTGAACTGATTAGCACCACTGATATGTACTATATCATATTCTTAGGAAATTATAATCTTTCCTTGTACACCATGTAAAACAATAAGATCAATTAAGACTAAAAGAATGAATTATCTAATCATCTGATAGTATTATCAAGAAATAGGGTAATCCATGGCATGTACACTGGTGGTCATCACAGGGGGTTGCAACACAGACCAATTGACCAAGACTAAGACACCATCAGTGTTCAAACAACAGACCACCCATACTGCCCAACTACACTATCTATACAAATAGTTATTTCTAGATTGAAGTATTTTGTAACAGGTTTTGGTAGTCTCATACAAAACACTTTCATTGGAAAAAAGAAATATAAATTTATCCTGGTCTGACATAATAAGACATTTCTATCGTCAACATAAGCAGAACATTTAAGTAGTACACGAATCTCATTTTCGATTGATAAATTGCAAATTGGACATAACCGTACAATTTCTGGTAAATTCTCACATCTTCCTGTTTCTAGTCGAATAGGTGCCACCCCCACACCGGAATTTAGCAAAAGCAGATCTATATTTTATGGGCATTTTAGTTTCACATAACTTTCTGTATCAAAATCCTGCTTACAAATACGATATGTTCTAAGTTTATTCCTACCAGTACGGGATGGAAGATTCCTTCGTAAACGTTGTTTACTTAAGTATTAAAATAAACTTGTTATAAACAAGACACAAGTATACAAACAGTCACTCGCAAGCATAAAAATGATCTTTTCGCATGACTTTTATATTCAAATATAACTGAATTAAATACTACGTGCCGATGTCTCGAATTTACACATGTAATCTAAGCAAAACATGTCGCAATAAAAACAGTAAATCACTAAAATAGTCGGATATCAAATTACACACAATATTTTTTAATGAAATTGGTGGCGAGCTATATACGTACACGAGGGAGCAAGCATGATCAAAATGCTAACAAAAACAAATGTTAATAAAAACAAAAAGTAAAATTTCATGCAGAAACAATTTAAACAAAACATGAATCATGAAATTCAATCTATACTCACGCTCGATGTAAGACATGTCAACGGATTATGTAAACAGGGTAAATATAAGGTAAAAGAGTGGAACAAATGCTTATTTCAATATGAAAAATTAAATACACATGTTTTTATCAATGTGCATGTAATTCACCGCAAAATACAGAGGCCGCGGTGGTCCATCGTGATCGCCTTGGTCCACCGTAAGATTTATTGCCCGAAAACGCCCGCGCTCGAGTTCTTATCAACATATTGATCGAGTCTGTCACCGCGATTTTTCCACGGCGACATCACTGCGTTCAATGGTGTTCCACAGTGTATCGCGGTGACGAAAGTAGTTTCCACGCTGGGCTGAAATATGGTGATGCGTGGCGGGAGGCAGAAATCGCGCTATACGTAGTGTTTCATGTCTGTCACCGCGATTTTTCCACGGCGACATCACTGCGTTCAATGGTGTTCCACAGTGTATCGCGGTGACGAAAGTAGTTTCCACGCTGGGCTGAAATATGGTGATGCGTGGCGGGAGGCAGAAATCGCGCTATACGTAGTGTTTCATCGTAATATATACGTATATGGAAGTTTTAACGCTAAGTGGATATTGTAGCAAACGTTAAATGTCTCAACGACGTCAAATTTAGGGTTTGACTCTAAATGTTACAACCATCCATACATGTATTGACACTAAATATCGCACGTATGCGCTAAATGTTGCAGATAAAAAAGCATCATCACTCTTTTTCTGTATAACTGTCATAATTTTAGAGCCTGACATAACTGTGTTATCACGCGTGTCAACTATTTCACTTGGTTTAATTAACTACAAAAACTCAAAAGTAACATTTGAGTTTGGAAGTATTTAGCTTATTGTCTAAATAGTTTTGGTAAGTTGAAAATGGGTCGAAGCAGTCTTCATTTTATGTCTATAGTGATCATCCTGCTTATAAACTGTATGTGTTTAAGTTTATTGACTCAGTTTGCACTGGATTCCAGTTGGCCTTTTGTATTAATATCTAAAGTGTGATCATGTGAGGTCTACCTGATCAGAAAAGCTTATTTCATCGGGATCTCATTTAGTACCGTTGACCATATTGTAAAATATCATTAATGCTTAGAAAGCTTGTGAACTCATTTCCTCATTAACTATTTAATATATTTTGCTTTACTTTCCGAGGTGGTAAAAAAAATCTCGACAATCGTTAAAGAAGGAGTTTTGGCTGCAACAAAAGTATTGCTCCTTGTAATTGTCTGTATATATATATTTAAAATGCAAGACCATATACTTTTGCAAAGAACAATACTTTATTCACGCTTTACCATATGTAACTAATCTATGGATTTCTATACTTATTGAAATTAGACAAATTGACACCTTTGCGAAATGTAAAACTTTCTTAAAACAAATGTAATGTATACAACGATAATCTCAAGTACTTCTACACTGGAGATTGACATACATCAAGTGTACATGCTCGTTTATGAAATGAATGAAGTTAACTAAACACAGACGTATTTAAAAAAAATACGTTGATACCAAATGTATTCACGTTCCGATTTCTATACTGTTTTTGTAGACATGAAACAAAAGGTGTTTGTCATCACTTTCGCCATCATTCTCGACGTCACTTCCGTTGAGACGGGAATAAAGGTGTTACAGAAGAAGTTCCTTTTAGGTAAGAATAGCTATTTAATCGAATGTAGGGTTGCTCATTGAAACAAAAGCATGATGTTATTTATATCGCTATAAATGTCGTTCATATGACCAAGCATCTCATATAAAGTAAAAGGAATGAGTGTAGTAGTTTGTGGAAACGAATACATAAGCCGTGGGATTTGCTTAGTCACTCATAGCGACGAGACAGCTGTCTCTTGAGAACGACGAAGAAACTGGTATCAAAGAATACTTACTTAACTGGAGCATAACAAGTCTCAGACAAGAGATCGTTCATTCAAGGTAACGACATAAATGGCCAATCGGAACACACGTTCTAGAATTGATGTTTGAACTTTTCGGACACAAGGCAGAACACTTTTTTTGTATGATATAAAATGAACAGATTCGCACTGCTGTGTTCCAAATCGGTTGATTTTTTTGTTATCATGATAACTTTTCGAATTCCTTAAACTTACTATGTATCATTCAAGACGTACTAAGTCATTCCATTGAGTAAAATATCACCTGTTACGTTGAGCATTGTCGTGGGAACGATGAACTAATGTGTGGGAATGAGTTTCAAAGTGGCAGTTACGATATGAATAAAAACTTGCAAATATCACATTACTTCCACCATATAATTACCATAATGAGTTATCTTTCTTTAATCAGTACGTGAACAATTAACCTTGTCTGAAGTATCTAGGTAAATTTCTTACATTTCTAACATGGTAGGCATTGATAAGAAATATAGGTACATGTGGATAGAAACTCAAACACAGTAAACACAAACATGAAGTTGACGTCACTTCAGATGGCAAGAACAACACTTGTGATTTCAATGCCAACACACTGTGCTCTTGGAGCAACGTTTATAATTTGAAAGCCGGTGAAGTAAGCGACGACTTTGATTGGACGTTATATGCTGGCAACACTCCAACTGACGACACGGGGCCAAGCGTTGATCATACAACGGGAACAGATAAAGGTATGAAATTTGGGGGGATATATAATCATGTGTTCGGTGAAGGTGATCACCATGTAGGTGTTTGTTTCCTTCCGTTGACTTGATGCAATTATAAACGATCGAATGAGATGTTTTCGAAAGTTTTCTTTTTAAGGACACTCCTTTTAAATCATAGCTACTAAACCAAGTTCTAAATTAAAGACTTGATAAGATCCACTATAGTATTGTCCATCATCATTTCTATACTGCGCCTAATTTATATTTTCATGAAATAATTTGATCTCGAGTTGCATTAGCAAAGTATTAACTTGTTAGGTTTGTAGTTTAATTACAATATACCGGTAAGTTATATACATAAACGTAGTTTATGAAGTTAACCGGATACCAGTTTAAAACAAATAAATAACTCTCGTGTTTAATATAGAGCTAAATAAATTAAAATCCTGCTGTTTCTAATAATTGAAAATTAATCCATGTTTATGATGTATATGAGAGACCACTAGGCACCGGTTAATGACAGTGTCCGGCCAGGGCAGTTTAGGGTATTCTTTAAAGATTCTATAAAGGACAGTGCCCTCATTTTATTTAAAACGCTTAAGCATTGACAGTTAAATCTAACATATACAACAATATCGAACACAAATGTTGTGAAGACTAAATATTGTTTCATCGTTCTAGGTACTTATGCATTCATCGAATCAAGCGCTCCCAGAGTTTTGGGAGAAAAGGCTTGGATGGAGAGCCCGGAGATACCCGCGCTCGGACAGTCCGTTGTCTGTTTACGGTTTTGGTACCATAAATATGGTGAACAAATGGGTAACCTGAGTGTCTACCAGCATCAGCATGGTCCCCGGCCTGGCAACCTTGTCTGGAGTGACGTCACTGAACACGGGGACCGGTGGTTATCGGCGCAGATTCCGCTACTGGCCTATGTGAACTTCCGGGTCGGTAACTCAGAAGTTCCCGTGTTGGAATAGTACACCAAAGTTTTGTCTACGTAAAGGAAAGTATTGTTATGTAGAAAAAAAGATGAAAAAAACATGGAAGAACTAGCGTATAGTGTATTGTATTTTACGTTTTATTGGACGGCAAGCGTACATCTATGACCGTTTTAAAATACAGTAGTCCGAACACTTCAAAACAGAAACAAACATAAATAGATATCAGAGGAGATTTTGTAGATACGTATGATGTCACGTACAAGTCATATATTATTGCAATTCAGATTAACAAATTATCCAGACATGTAATGAACAATACATGTAACTTTTATCATCTGACTTTTTTCTCTCCAAGATCATCTTGGAAGGTGTCGTAGGGAATGGATTCCTTGGGGATATTGCCGTCGACGACGTTAGCGTTGGCAATGGCTACTGTTTGGTTACACCACCGGAGGCGTCTCGGAGCAACGTCACTCCTCCGCCTGTGACATCAGTTCCGTCCCCTGGTAGACATATAAAAGATTGTTAATAAACTTCATTGAATATACAATCATCGGATTCGCATATTATGTGTAGTTCGATGGAACAGAGACGCACACAACTCAAAGAACTGCCCATAAAAATGTATTCCGAAATTTAACATAGCGCTTCAGACCAAGCAGTTAAGAGTCTATTATACCTTAGATACCAAGCAGACATCAGAATTGTTTTCTATCAAGTACGAACATTCCTAGAGTATTTTTGTGGGTGTTGTAACGTACATTATATGATTGTTTTACGAAAACATTTTGTGGGCTTGAACTCGTTGTCTTAAATAATTAAAAACCACAACATTTCAAAGTACATTTCGTCGAGTTGTCTACGTCTTTGTTCCGCCAAATGTCCTATCCCATCATATATTTTACTTCATTTTTTAATTACGACTGAATGTATAGCTCACAACAAATAGTTAAACGTAATACATTGTGAGGAAAATTATAAAACAATCAAACAAAACGAATCATACTTGTTAGTGCTTAGTGATTGTTTTGCTTCAAAATCGTAACGTGACATGAATTAAAATTGAGAATTTTACACTCGCCTTCCCCTTCGTTCAAAACTATACACAACATTCATAATACAAGAACAAGGACGGCTCTGAGCTCTACTTACTAAGGGAGCAGATTCGAATCGTAAGGCATTTCTATCATACGTGTATATTGTGATATTTAGTTCTATTTTATTACGAAACTTACACCTAGAACTTACACACTTTTTAATGTTTAAGTGGACGGTGTCTGGTCCACGTGGTCAGCCTGGTCCGCATGCACAGTCACCTGTGGAGGCGGGGCAGTGACTCGGCACAGGGCGTGTAATTATCCATCAGGGGCACCACATGGTCAGAACTGCACGGGGAATGTCGCAGAGGGGCGCTCGTGCAATACGGACATCTGTCCAGGTTAGTATAACATACTTCCTACCGGAAGCGTCTCGGAGCAACGAGGATCCTCCAACTATAGGCAGCATTTATAATGTGATTACTTTCTATGGTAGACGGCACGTGTTGTTGCACGGACGACAACACGGGGAATATGACTTGCAACACGGTACCATGCCCAGGCGGTTTTCATGTCAGACTTAGAAATATGTTTCGCTGTTTAACTTTGGTTAAGTTGGCTGTGGCTCGGTGGGTATGCGGATACACTGATAACAGATGGCACTTCGATAACAGATAACAACAAAAGCCATGCGCGAGAGGTAAGTTCCTTAGTTTTTTTAAGTTATATCATAAAGATCAGTTTTTTAGACAAGGCGCATGGTCGAGTTTATAAATGGTGTATTTTTTCTATATTGGAAGGAAAACAATCACGGAAGAATGGTAGATTTTTCTCCCAAAAATAGAAAACTCGGTCGGAATACAGCATGAACTGGATGAACAGTAAACATTTCAACAAAATAAAAGTACTTAGAGATATTTCAAGAAATTGTTTGATATTCCAGCATGTAGGGTAATCACTGTGCGTCAAATACTGAAATTTTGATAGTATTCAATGAAATATAAACGAAGATAGAGCATGTTTTAATAGGTGGTATTCATGAAGTTGCGGATACTTTGATACCCGATATAGGGCACCTCGGATAACAGAGACTTTCAACAAATTGGGCACTCTAATAACCGAGTTTTATCTTCTACATGAAATGCATTAATGTATATTATGGCTATTCTTACCAAACATATTGAAGTACGAATCAATTTGAATTGCCAAGCGCGACACATCGGGAATCTATGCATAACGTAATTACATACACATGTGAAATATAACTAATGGCGTTGTTCGTTTTCAAAAATCGTATTACTATTAATTTATATAATTAATATTGTAAGTGCAAATTTTAAATAAGATTCAAATGCTTATTTCTGCTTATATAATTATGTCACGTATAACCAAGTTCGTATGCAGTATGTTTTGTGTTTATATTAAAGGGATCTTTTCACGCTTTGGTAAATTGACAAAATTGAAAAAAGTTGTTTCAGATTCGTAAGTTTTCGTTTTAGTTATGATATTTGTGAGGAAACAGTAATACTGAACATTAACCATGCTCTAATATAGCCATTATATGCAACTTTTGACGATTTTAAAACCTAAAAATTATAAAGCGTTGCAACGCGAAACGTTTGAATAATTTGGAGAGTTCTGTTTTTGTCGTTAAATTTTGTGAAACTACGAAGATTGCTTATATAAGGTATAAAATACGTTAAAAATGTGTATTCGGCGGAAAAGCTCAGTAGGCTAAAGCGTTTTTACTTCAGGACTCTGGCAGGACTCTAGGGGTCACTGGTTCGAAACCTGCTCCGGGCAATGTTCTTTTCCTTTTTTTAATTGTTTTCTTGATTTTTTACTGGAGCTTTTACGATCCAATGTTTACATTTATCAATATAAAGCATTTAATGAATAAGTTAAAAAAATGCCAAAATCTGTGAAAAGGCCCCTTTAATAACAACGACGGGTATGCACAACTTTGACACCACCATCGTTTGATTAAATCGACCGCCTGTACCATAAGTGCTATTTTTTTATTTCATGGCATTGAACCAAAAAGTTGTAATAGAATTTCGGACCTGCATCGTTTCTGAAATTTAGCTCTTAGCAGTTTTAGCGGAGTGATGTTTCATGACACGCTATCTAGTATATAAGTAAATGGCCTTAGTACCATCATTAGGACATAATTATACATGCTTTAGATCAGCCGTTTCGCTACAAAGAATGTAATTTAAAATTACATTGTACATGAGGTTAAACAATTTTTAATTATCATCTTGGATATGTCTGATGAGTTACATTTAAAAAAAAATATAAGCGTTTGTGCTATGCGAAGATCCAGCTGTTGGATGACTCGAAAACTTGAAAATGTATGGTCATAAAGAATGTACTCATAAGGCATATCGAATTAGTTTCACGTGTGTCTATCACATTTATGCGAAATCATTATCATATTCCAAAGTGATAAGAACATGTTTCGGTAATTCGTTTTTAATTTACGTCAGTACATACATATTTATTTATTTCCAGCTTGCTATAACAGTATATCACAGCGAATTCTGCATCACTAAATAGAGTGTTTTTTATCTGGTAAAAAGTGTCGAGTAATCTGGAATCGAAGTGCCATTGTCCTTGAGATGATCGGTAAAAAAAGTGTCCATGAAAATTTGGCATCCGACTCTTAAAACATTTGAATTTCCTCAAATACGTTAGTTAACTAAAATTTAAAATGTTGCAACATTAATGGACCTATTGATCTTTTATTTCAATTAGTTGGCACGTTCTTGCTTTATTTCCAACTATTTTTATTTTGTTGAAATTCATAATTATTATCGATGGAATTTTATCTTTTTTATTATAATCCACTGTTTTTTCCACGATGTTGTACTCCGCAATACGAAGTAATATACCATTTATCGACCAAACAATGTTACGTGTATGAAAACCAAATGAACAGAACATAAATGCAAAAAAGTTGAAGAACTCACCTCTCGCGCGTGGCTTTTGTTGTTATCTGGTATCGAAGTGCCATCTGTTATCAAAGTATCCGCATAACCGGCGTGTGGGGGTAAATATGTGGTATAGAAAAATCGCGATAAAAACAGTTATCATCCCACCGAAAACCAATAAAAATATCACATTGTGCTGAAATTTTTTAAATGCGAAGTTATATTATATCAATCACTTGATAAGTATCGCGTTGCTGATAGTCAATAGATATAATCTTCACACAACTGTTCTTCGCAAACACATTTTCGGACAATGACACTAATATATGCGAAGAAGATGTATTATACTTTGAACTGACATTGGTGTTTAGAACTCGTTAAAACTTAATAAAAGCCCCGATACAGACGGTCATATTTTCGAATTTTACAAAACATTTTGAACAAATTATCACAATTATTGTAACTGCATTTTCGGCTGCAGTGCACACGCTGAATAATTAAGATACCACATAGAGCGCCTTACTTTACAAAAAGATGATCCAGCAAATGCTGGGAAAAATCGCGCCCTCTATCGTTTCTGGACGTGGATTATAACAAAGTATAAGCATAATAATGAGGTTTATATATTAATAGTTAAATAGATTATTTCGACTATACTGCTATGTTTTGCATATAAATACATGTATGGTGCAATCCTAGTTTTCTTTAAAGCGAGATTATACGATTTTGTCAAATATTAATGAATTTATATAAAATGTGTAAAAAAAACTTATTATATATATTTCAATTTAATTTAAAATAAAAGTAAAGAAGGACATGTGTCGAAAAATGCTAAATAAGCCAGATATTTAATTCTGAATTCGAAAAGGGCTGTACAGTCGAATTCGCCAGCATGTATATCATGCATGTACGATGTGAATCTAAACTTAGTTTAACGGTTCATTTTAAATTCCTGCAACGATATAATTATATTCATACGACACACGAACACTAACTCTGGTCCTAATGAAAAGACGAATGCTTCGGTTATTGTAGGAAAATATGTACGTCACAATCGGATCGGGCGCTAATTTGTCTTTGTTGCATTTTATGAAATTCGTCTGAAATGTATAATATTTCTTGCCTATTTTGTGTTATTGTAACATATTTTATCAATATATTACAATTTAACACATATACACAATCGTATAATCTCGCTTTAAAGTATTTGGCACGGTACAATGCGATCTTATGGTTGAAACGCTAGGGAAGTTTTGTTTAAACACAAAAAAACGTAAATGAAACTTACACAATTAGCCAATGACACAACTATATTTCTTAAAGATAATAAATATGAAATTCCAAAAGTATTAAAATAGTCGATAGATCAGACGAACTTTAAAATATTTTTTTTTTAAGACTATTTAAAAAAATTAAGAAAAACAGAAGCACGTCAATAGGTAAATCAAAATGCAACTCGAGAACGCAAATTCACAATAATAATAATTTAAGTAATTATAATACTATAATAGTAATAATAGTTGTTTTGTTCAACGATTCTGCTGTATTGGTTCTTGTACTTTTCTACACTAGGACGTTTTATTCTTATGTATTAGTTCTGCTGTGATCTTGAGGTAGTTCTGCTGTGATCTTGAGGTAGTTCTGCTGTGATATTGAGGTAGTTCTGTTGTGATCTTGAGGTAGTTCTGTTGTGATCTTGAGGCAGTTCTGTTGTGATATTGAGGTAGTTCTGCTGTGATCTAGAGGTAGTTCTGTTGTGATCTTGAGGTAGTTCTGCTTTGATCTTATGGTAGTTCTGCTGTGATCTTGAGGTAGTTCTGTTGTGATCTTGAGGTAGTTCTATTGTGATCTTGAGATAGTTTTGTTATGAACTTGAGGTAGTTCTGTTGTGATCTTGAGGTAGTTCTGCCGTGATCTTGACGTAGTTCAGCCGTGATCTTGAGGTAGTTTTGCAATGATCTTGAGGTAGTTCTGCTGTGATCTTGATGTAGTTCTGTTGTGATCTTGAGGTAGTTCTGTAGTGATCTTGAGGTAGTTCTGTTGTAATCTTAAGGTAGTTCTGTTGTGATCTTGAGGTAGTTCTATTGTGATCTTGAGATATTTCTGTTGCGATCTTAAGGTAGTTCGGCTGTGATTTTGATTTACTTCTGCTGTGATCTTGAGGTAGTTCTGCCGTGATCTTGAGGTAGTTCTGTTGTGATCTTTAGGTAGTTCTGCTGTGATCTTGACGAAGTTCTGCCGTGATTTTGAGGTAATTCTGCCGTGATCTTGAGGTAGTTCTGTTGTGATCTTGAGGTAGTTCTGCTGTGATCTTGATGTAGGTCTGCCGTGATCTTGAGGTTGTTCTGCCGTGATCTTGAGGTAGTTCTGCTGTGATCTTGAGGTAGTTCTGCTGTGATCTTGAGTTAGTTCTGTTGTGATCTTGAGGTAGTTCTGTTGTGATCTTGAGGTAGTTCGATTGTGATCTTGAGGTAGTTCTGCTGTGATCTTGAGGAAGTTCTGCCGTGATCTTGAGGTAGTTCTGCTGTGATCTTGAGATAGTTCTGTTGTGATCTTGAGGTAGTTCTGCTGTGATATTGAGGTAGTTCTGCGGTGATCTTGAGGTAGTTCTGCTGTGATCGTAAGGTAGTAATGATATTTTAAGATGTTTGTTCTCAACTTTTTTCTTTTACATTTTTCTGCCAAAATCATACTGTGAAAAAATCATTGAACAGCATATTTAACCAGGCCAAAAAGGCTACGCTATGCCTATGAAACAGTTGAATGAAACCGTTATCGTGTCAACAACCTCGAATACTGCAGAAAGTACGTAAGCCTAAATATGACATATATTCTACGTTGTCATGGTTCCATTTAGTACAGTAAAGATAAGAATGTAAATACCAACTGTCTCTTGTACTCACGTTCATACATGGGCATATCTTTTCGTTCTAGGCATATTGGCATATGGAATTAATTGTGTTGTGATGGCATACAATAAAATATCTTACTTTGCAACTAAGAACACAATTCAACAGCGTGAAACGCTCCTAAGCTTATAGCAACATTTCACTTACGAATATATCGATGTTATAATTAAAAGCCCATACACACTCGACATCAACGAATATTTCGTACATGATTTCGAAAATTAAAGTTTACATATACACATTCAGTGTTCCTTATAGTTCAAGCCAAAATTTGAACGCTAGATGTGGTATGTAACTTAGATTTAACAATATACAAAATGCTATGTTTTTGTTGTTTTTGTGGAATAATAAATTCAACACATGTTCATGCACCATATTAGTGTTTATGCGTCAAATGAATATATATCATGGCGGGAAATTCACATTGAATATATTGTGCCATACAAAATAAAATTAAGCATTTTGTAAATATGTTACCAAACCACATCTAGCGTTGGCATTTCGGCTACTGCTATAAGGAACACTGATTTTTCATGGGTAAACTTTATTTCACGAAATATTTTGCGAAATATCCGTTGATTTTGAGTATTTATGTTACTGTAAGTAGAGACCAATATTCGTCTTTATTTTCTAAATAGCATTAAATACATACCCGCAGGAATAAATTTCATTCATTCTTTATTTTAATACGAAGGTGGGTGTGCTTGATTAATATATTAAACACAATATCATCATGATATGATTGCTGAGACAAAATTTATGCAAATGAAAATGTTTAATTGTTATTTTTGACCTACAGACTGTACAATAAATTGATCCCTATCCTTAATTGAATGTATATGCAACAACATTTTTTTTTATTTGAAATGGAAAGATACTGTTATACTAGTTGGTCACCGTTTTTATAATTTGATTGGAAGAAAGGTCAATGTAATTTATTTTGTTTCGTTCAAATATATTCGTATTTTTTATTGTCAGGTGCTGATGTAAAATGCTTTTATGTAAAAATGGGTACGTCGTCTTATATTATATTACGCAAGAGAAACCCAGTATTATTTGAAAACTCTTTGTTTTGATTCCGATCAGGCATCTTAGTTTCCTAAACGTTGCAAACGCGTTTTAATTACCGGCAAGCTGGTCTCAGATCGTCGAAAAGCGATACCGAAACATTCAGATTTCGTCGAAATTGTATTCTTGAATCATTCGGGAGTAACCATGATTAAGCGTCTCTGTATATACACGCCGAACACGCTTAATTTCCATTCTCCAATTATTGTCATCCCAAAAGGTCCGCGAAAGTAGCAATTGTTTTCATCGGCAAACAGTACACAAAGCTCGTGGTCTGTAATGGGTGGCAGCCTGTAATGTCGCGTCGTTATCACATCAATGTACACATTTGTCGAATTACCTTAAAGGAATTGCCGCATATATTTGTAAAATCATGAAATCGAAACGTAAATGTTTGACCATTAAAAAATGCATCATATGTGTCATATGGCACAAATATGTGTCTTATGGACACAAATATGTGTCTTATGGACACTTTTTTTCTTCCCAAAATAGAAACAAAGTTTCAATTATTAAATTATATAAGTAAAATTTCTGCATATTTTTCAATTCCAAAATATATGTTAATGACCCTTTTAAACTTGGACAGTGACACAAATAAGAACAGTAAATGGAATGTAATTATGAAAAAGTATTCATCTTATGTTGTTATTTTGTTTGCGAAATATGTTTCTAATGGCTACAGTATTTGGTGTTATTAGTCTGACCTGGACACAATGTATGTATACCATGTATTTCCTTGTAAAACTGATGTGTTCCAATGTTTTTGTTTTTCTAATAGGTAATTAAATAAATTTCATGACAAATTGTAACATTTGAACTATTTTGAAATAAGAAAAAATGCAAAGAAAACGGTTATAAATATTGTTTGCCTTTCACGGTGTCAAAACCCGATACCTCTTTACGCGGTATTTGTGAAATTATTGATGGAAAGCGTAACACACTCATTTTTGTTGGTCTTAATATCGATTTTGCATATTTTAATACTATCGGGTATGTGTACATGTGTCAGGATTGTAACGGTCCCTTTCTGAACATAAGGCATAAATTACGTTTTTAAACAATGATTTATTTTGATAATTCTCATTTCGCAAAACTGTTAATCCTTCAACGCAAATAAACAATAACGTATATCCCGCATGATTATGTGAACCACCGAGAGGTCGTTAAATGGGTCCGTATATACCGTTGGTGTTGCCATTTGATTGAGCGTATCAAAGATATGTGGTTACACACTTGCGTTAGAACTCTGTGGTCGTAAATTGAAAATCAGAATAATCTCTTACCTACTGATTCTAATTATAAGCGCCTCCCAAAATTCACTTAACGTGCACCTATTAGAGGTCCCTGTCCATGTAAAGAAATAAAAAAGCTTGCTAAAATAGCATCTGCTATTTTTGAATGTATATAGTAAGTTGGTTAAATCCATCATTTTATGCAAACACATTTCTTTAAAATATCCCCTCACCTAAATATACATGTATAGCAAAACGGTTGCATACAGCATCGTAACTGATGTTATGTATTACGCGATAAATGTCTTCCATTCTAGTCAAAAGTTATCAGACAAAACTAAAATGGGAAATTACTTACATGTTTTCAAGTAAAAAAAATCCCTATGAATTTGGAAGTTTTTATATAAAAAAACTTTACGGACAATACTCCCGAATCTCTTTTGCAAAAGCGTCAAATGAATCATCCATTTGGGTTGTGTATTGATTTAGAAATCGGTCTTGGTGTAAGTACTTTTTTACTGGGAAGGCTGCAAATCAGAAAATCCGAAAAACTATTACTTTTCGTTCGCGTTGAAGTGATGACTCCTGTTACAAAACAAGACACACCATGGTGTGCATCTCAATCTTCGGTCAGGTCCGATACGAATTCAAATCAAATCATATTAACAACACTCTTAATTCCTTTATAACATATTACAATTTAATTTAACAACGAGTAAATTTACCTAAATGTAAATTTACAGAAATATTTATTTTGTTCGACGGTTTTGTACTTTATCATAGCTTTAGTTTTATGTACAGTTGGCGCTGCCTCGGGTCCAATGTGCATGGACTGTTCGAGACTACCTTCCCCTAGCGACTGTAACCACGTAATCAAGTGTGCAGAACACGAGGTGAGGTACAACTCAGTTCAACTTATACAGTATGTATCTGCCGTCCAAACTATAGACGAACAATAATGTTGCCATTACTAGTAAAACACCATCGACTGTTAATGTTAATAATTCAATTGCAGTTTAAAGAAATCTGATTTTATTAGTATTTTGGTATCGGTTTGGAAAATAATTGTCAACATCAAACACCCCGTATTTGTTCAACATATGATATCCCCGGGTATACTAATATACAATGAAATCTTAAAGAGAAATGCTCAGTCCTATGGAAATGCTGGTTGTGGAACTTCTTTAAACTCTTAGTGCAAATAGAAAAAGACTATGCACTTTTGTTCGTAAAAATTGTAATACAAATTTTAGTATAAAGTCCTTCTATTTGATATCTAAACCGTTAAACAACAAACATGTTTCTACTTACTCGTTAATTTGTTCCGTCAATTTAGGTTTGTCACGTGACCCAAATCTTTTCCGGTGGAGGGCATCTGTTCTATGATATGGGCTGCCAGGCTACGTCTGTAAGTAACGCATCAAAACAAATGATCTATGACACGGGATGCCAACACACGTATGCCAGTAGCAATATGTTAAACATGCTTGTACAACAAAGATCAAATCAAAGCGCTAAAGAAAATGTAGTAACATTGAGAACACTATCAAATCGGATGTTATTAGCACAACAAAATTAAAATAAACATTTGAGAAGACTGCGTCTTTACGCAAAAATATCGATGTTCGTACACTATTAAGCGCAAAGCAACCTACCGGTATGCATTTTCCGGTGATTTTAATATAACTACGACCGGGAGACTTATGTAGTATTATTCGAAAACCGTTTACCAAATAAAGAAGACACCGTATGTAATATAAATTCAAATGTATCGAAGCACTTCACAAGTAACATTATTTTCAAAAAAAGGATTTCTAATTAATTGTAATTCAATGTCACAGTAGGAACATGCGCATTAAATATTGAACAACGTATTATAATACAAAATAAAACATGTATGTACAATCTTAAAAAGAATATGACTTGAACCCGGATTAAACTCACATATCAGATAGTCAAATACTCACGTCAAGTTGCAAACATTAAAAGGGGAACACAACCGAGCCCGAGACTGTATATGAAAAGAAGTTGTATTAATGGTGGTATAGCATTAAGGTTATCTGTAATATTACTAGTTAAAGTAGTATGAATGTTCTGTACTTGAATCTACTATCACAATTAATGCATGGCGACAAACCATTGATACCCTATCAGAAAAGACACATCTGAATAACATTTAAAACAGAAACCAACGTCATGATAACTAACACGAATGTCTAATAATACGTTTGTCGATATTACATAAAGAAAGAAAATAGTTTTTAAATCACTTAAATCCATTGGCGAAATCAAACTTGTGGTGTAAACTAAGCCTTATTTTCATCTTGTGGAAAAACAATACACAGACTCAGTCAAGACACGGCATTTAATTAAGTATCGTGAAGTAATTTGATGTGTTTGTCGTTGTGTATTGTTACTTGTCTTTGCTTCGCACTCCAAAATGAAGCATCTGTAATTGCTCGTTACACAGGTTGTTTTCTTTGCCACGATGAAACGTTTTCCGTATTCATCATTTCGTCAATGGCAATATTGTATTTTATTTCAAAGCGATGCCCGAGATCAATCAGGGCTCACAACTCCACGGTCACTCGGCGTACCAATGGGGACAACGAGACCTGCATTGAGTGTTGCCAAGGCGACTATTGCAACCGCCAGGGATGCGGTTCACAGCGTAAGTCAAGTAATGACGTCAACAATTGTTGAACAGATAATCGTTAATATCACTGGGGGCTGACTAGGCCAAAGCGTAGTCCGTTTGTCTACGACGTCGGGTCTATGTTTTACTACGAAACATTGTGTCAATACACTACTTAATCGGGCGAGTTTCATCTTTTGTGGTATTTATGGATTAGAGAACGGAACATCCAGTAATGGTATGTACTTATTTTCAATATCAAACTAATTACAAATGCGCGTACATTGATTTTGAGCTAAAATCGAAATATTTTTATTTGAAGTAATGCATCAGGTGGTTATTATGTTAAAATAGCCAATTACAGTAACTTAACTCTCATCAAACTACATGTTACTTTGATACATTGTACATTAAACATTTTAAAGTAAAAAACAGGTTACAAACATATATTTTAATCAATATTTTAATCAGTCAAATGCTTTGTTTCAAAGGAAATTACAAGTCCCTTTATGTATAGGTTTTGCACAGAGTATGTATTGGTTGTGAAACGAACTACAAATATAATGTATAGGTTACTCAACGCATTTTCATTCGTATATACATACATGTATACTGTCAGACACATGATAATGCCTAATACTACTATGCAGCCTTTATTTCTGATAACTGGGTCACAGTACACATTTCTTAACACACCAGCACTTAACGACACATAGATCAATATGGAAATTGTAAAATTGTGTCAATTAAACACAGTTGTAAACCTTAATTGCATTTGTTAAATTGAAACTTGACTTCGGTTTGAAATCAGCGGTATATTTCATGTTCAACCGCATAAACCAGACACATGTCGGAACATAATTTGATGTAACAGACCTATGAAATGTTATTATGCTTAAATTCAGAGTTTTGTTATTACAAAAGCATAATCTTACCTGTTTAAAACCCAACTTTTCCACCAATCTGTATTTCGATGGCATGTGTATTGACACTATATTTCGTAGTAAAACATATACCCGACGTCGTAGAAAAACGGACTACGCTTTGACCTCGCAGGGACCTATACAAACAAAGGGATGAGACACTCACTGAACCGAAGAACAAGCTATCGCGTTGTTACGCAAAAGGGAACGAGACTTGCGACCCAACGAGACTTCGCGCTTCGAGGCAAATTTTAACAGCCGCCATTTTGACAAAGCGAGACCGTGACAAAGCAATCGAGAAATAATAAGAGTACAAATTAACCAAGTGTTGCCAACACAGAAGTATTCATTGCAAAGGTTTGTTGAGTTTGATACATCTTATTGTTTCATTTGTTTTCGACTATGCTTTGTATTTACTTATAAAACAACGGTGGGTATTTTCACCAAATCATGCGTATCATTGTTTATACTTCCATAATCCGAGAAACGTGTGTCGTGGCTTTTTTCAAAAGGCTTGGTCAAATAAAGCTCTATACTATTGTTTTTTGTATTCTTACAAACGTTACATTTCAACGCATTGTGTGATGCTAATTTTATTTGTATTGTTAGCAAATTCATGATTTTAAATGAGCACAAAGGCAATACAATTTAAGTCATTTTTTAATTTTTACCACTATCAGTTTCATCAACATATGTCGTGGCTCTTTTTGAAAGGCTCAGTCAATACTAGCCCTATATTAATCTTATGGGTATCTTTACAAACATTACATTTTAACGCATTGAGTGATGCTAATTTTATTTGTATTATTTACAAATTCATGATTTTGAATGAGCACAAAGGCAATACAATTTTAGTCATTTTTTTATATTTTACCACTTTCAGTTTCATCAACATATGCCGTGGCTATTTTTGAAAGGCTCAGTCAATACTAGCCCTATATTAATCTTATGGGTATCTTTACAAACATTACATTTCAACGCATTGAGTGATGCTAATTTTATTTGTATTATTTGCAGAGGCATAATTTTGTATTAGCTCAAAGATTATACAACTTTAGTCATTTTTTATTTTGTAATCACTATCAGTTTGATCAACATATGTCGTGGCTCTTTTCGAAAGGCTCAGTCAATACTAGCCCTATATTAATCTTATTGGTATCTTTACAAACATTACATTTCAACGTATTGAGTGATGCTAATTTTATTTGTATTATTTGCAAATTCATGATTTTGAATTAGCACAAAAGCAATACAATTTTAGTCATTTTTTTATTTTTTTACCACTATCAGTTTCATCAACATATGTCGTGGCTCTTTTTTGAAAGGCTCAGTCAATACTAGCCCTATATATATCATGTTGGTGTCTTTACAAACGTTGCATTTCAATGCATTGTGTGGTGCAAATTTAATTTGCATTATTTGCAAAGGCATAATTTTGTGTTAGCTCAAAGATAATACCATTTTAGTCATTTTTTTTATTTTGTAATCACTATCAGTTTGATCAACATATGTCGTGGCTCTTTTCGAAAGGCTCAGTCAATACTAGCCCTATATTAATCTTATGGGTATCTTTACAAACATTACATTTCAACGCATTGTGTGATGCTAATTTTATTTGTATTATTTGCAAAGGCATAATTTTGTATTAGCTCCAAGATGATATAATTTCAGTTATTTTTCAATTTTTTTAGTTAAACGTGTTATCAACATATGTTGAGGCTTTTTTCAATAGACTCCATCAATAGTAGCACTATTTTGATCATGTTGGTATTTTTGCAAATGTTACACTTCAATAAACTGTGTGGTGCACATTTTATTTACATGAATTGCAAAGGCATAATTTTGTATTAGCTCAGAGATTATACAATTTTAGTCATTTTTTTTTTTAACCAGTCTCGGTTTTGAATGTGTATGTCAATGCTCTTTTCAAAAGGCTCGGTCAATAATTGACCTATGATAATCATGTTGGTATCTTTAGATATGTGACACTTCAATGCATTGTGTGTTTCACATTTAATTTGCATTATTTACTAACTCATAACTTTGTATAAGCTAAAGGACAATACACATGTATAACTTTAGTCATTTTTTAATTGTTAGACCGCTTTCAGTTTTGTATACATATGTCATTGCTTTTTGCGTAAGGGCCAAGGCTCTGTAAATACTAGCCCTATATAATTCATGTTGGTATCGTAACCCTTTCAGCGCTGGAATCAAACTTTAAAGGCCTTTGCAAACTGTTTGGACCCAGATGAGACGCCACAAAACGTGGCGTCTCATCAGGATTCAAACTGTTTGCTATTCTGAAAGTATTCTGTGAAAAAAATCTAAGAAAATGCTAATTTTAGAAATTCAGCAGACAACACTTTAGCAGACGACAAATTTCCCAGCATGCTAAGGATTAGCAAATTGTACACTTCAGTGCATTGTGTGGTGTACATTTAATTTGCATTATTTGCAAAGTTCTTGATTTGTATAAGCTCAATGATGATACAATATTAGTCCTTAATCAATTATTTAAAAAAAACAATTGAGATTAACATTTGTCTCCGCTTTTTCTTAGGGATTGATCAATACAAGCTCTATTATTGTTTGTGTTTGTACCAATGTTACATTTCAATGAAATGTATGGTGCATATTTTAAATGCATTTTTTGAAAAAATGTCTGCATAGGAAATCCTGAGGTGGAATTTTCAATGATATTTGCTAAGAAGAGATTTCATTTCAACAAAAAATGTCATAAAAGTGGAAAGTGTCGTCCTTATTAGTCTGTGCGGACTGCACAGGCTAATCTGGGACGACACTTTACGCACATGCATTATGCCAAGTTTTCTCAAAACACGAGACATATAATCGTTCTCATTCACAGAATGTTTGGCCATTTTTTTTAAAATATAAATTTAATAACTATTATTCTAGAAAAAAAAATAGAAAAATTGCAAAGGTCATATTTCTTTATCATTGGAGAAAACATTTATTCTGAGATATTTTCAAGAGTTTGTTTCCACATTGTTAATGCTTCTATTAAGAATTTCTGAAATGTGTAGATAATTGTTATTCAATTAATGCAAAAAATCGGAATTCTTACATAAATATTTCAATTAATTTTATTAATATGTTGATACAACTAAGTACATTTTTATGTCCATCTGTCTGGTCGTCTGAAATTCCGTCACACTTTGCGTTTAGGTTTTGCGTTAACGTTTCGAAAAATGTGGAAAAAGGTGGCATAGTCTATTAGTCTTCCTATGGTGGCAAGCCATGTTTTCAATAAATGATGGTGACTGTGTAAACATTTTATTAACTGATTTTTAGAATATGTTTTGTTTTATGCTTTTAGAATGCCTAGAAAACGCAAAAGAGGATCCCTTACGGTGAAACGCAAGTACCACTACATAACATCTGAACAGCCAAAGGAAGAAAACCATGTTGCCAGTGAACCCCTGGTGAACATTAAAGCTACAACAGATTCTTCTACCCAGTCAGAAAGTGAAAATGTGCAGTTCACAAGTGATCATAGTTATGCTATTGATGAAGACTCCACATATGAGCTTGACTCCTTCCAGGAGACAAACAATGATACGCCTGAAGCTGATGTGATGGAATGTAGTTCAGGGCTTCTAGAAATGGAGGTGGAGACGACAACCTTCTCAGACTTTGCTGTGGAACTTAAACTGCAAAATTTTTCATCTCAGTTCGTTGTAAAGGAATTAGAGCAATCAATTCAAATGTTACAGTTGTACGCAAATGACAGTCTGACAGCAATCAAGTTATCGGTTGAAATTAAGAGTGATTTTACGTGCTCTGTCTATGTGCATCGGAAATGCATTCCGAGATCTCACCAAATATGGACTGGACTGCCACAACATATCAATCGCGTTGCTTATGTTCTGGTGTTATAGGAAAGACTGTTAAAATTTGATGTCTGCATAGGAAATCCTGAGGTGGAATTTTCAATTATTTTTTTTTCGCATAGATAGTCGATGTAGGGATATAGATAAATGAAATTAACTAGTTTATATAGATGGAGTTATTAATTTTACTTATAGATTTCTCTCTAAATAAAATGATTGTACTTTATATACTCTAAGGAACCATATCGCTATACATAAACTATAGTTTTGCTTTAGTATAGGTTGTCAACACAGGGATTTTACTTATACTTAACTACAATTAAGTGTAGCATAGGTAGAGGTATATCATACAGCTTTTACATTGTCAGTATTACTCAATTCTATAGTTCTAAAAAAAAAATTACGAATGAAAAAACAATGCAAGTATATACTTTATGCAGTTATATGCAGGGATCATGTTTTTTTCTTATATGTGTCCTAATTTTATATTAATGTATGTAATTCTTGTTTAAAAAAAGTCATTTAATAATTATATTTTTCACTTATGAACTTTGGTACAGACAGGTCACTATGTATTAACAATATTAACATTCTCACGAAAACATGTTTATTCCTTATATTGTAAAAGGAACTTTTTCGAAGTGATGCATGATTTGTATTTACTTCAAAAGCATGCTGTTATTGTAAATGTAATGTAAATGACGATTAGCTTAACATGCTTAAGTCAGAATAAACTTTTATGTTCTATTAACTGCATTTAAATCTTTGTCCATAATTTTGTTAAAACCATTCTACAACACGTTTTATATTCATTTCTTTGAAAATAATTAAAGGAATAAAACACTAAACTCCTTTGTACACACTATTTAGTAGTAACTGTAAATGCCTGATTCAATTGTCTCATCATTATTACACCGTATCATGTGTCCACTGTTTTGGATATCTTACTTGCATGTGCGAGGATTTGATTTATTAATGTTGTTTTATATATTGATTGTTCGAGATATATATGATAATAAAACGAATAAAACATGAGTATATATATATATATATATATATATATATATATATATATAGAACTACTAAAACACGAAAACCTTTCTTGTTTTTTGTTTGGTTTGTACGCAAAATGCAGAACTAAAAAAATGCATCCAATATTTATTACCTCGTAAATTCTGTTAATGTTTTTTTATGACATGACCTCGAAATCCTGATACACTTTTATACTCCGCACCACAAACAGGACAAATATAGCACAGCTCTTTCGTGCTTGCTTGCGATTTATTGTTTGCCTCATCATCAGTATAATAACCTTATACCAAATCTAAATCTATGTCGTCATCCCATGAAAGGAAATTTTTATGTTTAGAAGACATTTTCAGTAAATTCCATGAATTCCAACGTTCACTATGACTTAAGGGAGTCCAAATAAATATTAAAATGACATTCGAAAATTTGCTGCGTCGGAGGTTAAAAGAACAATTATACATTTTGAGTTGTTTGCACTTAACATGTCTTGATAATGTTGCTATTTTTTACAAAACATGGTAACATTTTAATTCTATTAAAAGACCGGTCTTTTTTACATGCACATACGTGCGATAAACAACGGCAATTTAACCCTGGCGAAACAACCGGCAATTAATATTCATCAAAGAGTCCGATAATTGGGTGCCCATTTGACATACTGCGTAATAATAAGACTAATTAATGATTGATTTTGAGATCAACAACGCAACAATTAAACGAATAGGTACTTGTTTATTTAACATAATATAATTTGAATCCGAAAAAACGTAACGCGTTAAATAAGCGAAATCCCTCGCAATCGATATCGTGTAGCCGCATTATCGCTACACAGGGACCAATCGATCGAGATTATCAAATCTCGCGCACCGGTTTATTATCGCTACACCGGGACCAATCGATCGAGATTAAAGTATAGGTCCCTGATCTCGCGCACCGGTTTATTTTGCGTGCTGTAACGGGATATCGCGAGGTTGCTAATCCCTTTGTTTGTATAGACGAGTTAACGCGTGACGTCACACGCACCTGCAAAGTTTAGACTCCGCCCACTGGTTGGCAAAAAGAGGTGGAATTCTTATAAGCGCATATAGAAAAGGTTGACATTATCATCGTTTTCATTGATACTCATGAACTGTATCAAATATAATTTTACTATTTATGTCTGAATAAAACATAAGCATGCGTGGAAATTCATTTTTGGAACGATTATATTGTTGTTATTATTTGTGTTTACTAAAAACGAGCTATGGAGTGGAACGTACACTATCTACGAGCTCGTTATGTGGTTACCACAAAAATCTCTACTAAACGCATCTTCACGTCCATTTTAGATACAAAATTTCAAAAATGGAAATTCTTTTAGAATAAATTAAATTTAATGAAAAAACACAAATAAGGATGAAAACAAACATCAAAAAGATCGCTTTTTGTGCGCAACATATAGTAACTGATTTTAATCTTAATATATCTGTACAGACTTACCTTGTTACACAACAAATAAATTAATAAATCTCATTGTTTTATTTAATTGTGCACACCAATTTTGAAACTATTATCTCGTTATGATCGGAGACTGCCCAGACAATTACACAGAAAACATGCCGGTGTCATAAACATAGTGACCAATACTTTAATTGGGTCCCTGCATAGACCACATGTGGCAGACTTTATGATACCTCCATGCCATCTCTTGGCATATTGAGCAGTCATATTGAGCAAGCCAAATATTAAAGCCAAAATACGTAACATTTGCTTTAGTAAATAATTTAACATATTAAAAAAAGAAGATATTTGTCTGAAACGGATTAACAAGAACATGCGTATTTATATGTAAGCCAGTTTAATCATAATAATACAGTGCTTTATAACTTTAAATTTAAAATATTGTTCAATATTACTGCTACACAATTGATGTATTTACCGCGGGTACCGGCAAATGTAAACTCGTCAATTTAGTGTAAAGATTGTACGTTCTTGCATTGCACGTAACACCATCATGAAACCAAGCAATCACAATGGATAAACAATATTTGTGTAAAATAAATTAAATTAATATATATATTTATCATAAAATGCTAGATTGTTAAATGTATCACTCCTTATTACTTGTTAAGAGATTTCAATATACATGCAAAGACAGTTCAATTTGCACAAGATGCAGGTTTTATTTTCATTTGTATATTAAAATTTATTAATATTGTAATTCAATGGAAACGAAACGAAAATTCATTCTATGGAAAAGAAAATTACCACAACATTTAACGATTGTAATGTATTCCGTTTTTAATGGCTTTGTTTTATAATTGATCAAATGCGCCTCTTATAATACACTTTCGATCGCTGATGAGCAATAACAATATCCACACCGTTTATAGTTATAATCAAATTAATATATGTTTTATAAGTTTTTAAATATCATTTTTTAAAGTCTTACTTTAAAAAAGAATACGGCTAATTTATTGTTTTGTTGTGTGGTATTGTCAGTATTTAGTCTTCCGACCACGTTTTAATTACTCTGATGCTAATAACTAATTTGTATTTTTATAAAGAGGAAATTATACATATGATGATACATTTATTTATTGGTACTAAATATGATATATTTGCACTATTGTATAAGAGTTGTAATGTTTATTTCGGATTTTTTATCGTTTAATTGACTAAACAAAAGCCCTTTATACATGTTTTACGTTACTGTAACCAGTGTTTTTGCCAACCAGTCAGTGCGCATGCGCGAAAAATCCCGAATGTAAACAATAACAATTAACTCGTCTATAGGTCCCTGGACCTCGTTAGCCCCCAGTTAATATCCCATTAATAGTCTTGCAAGTCTTGAACATTTTAATTATTTCCCTTTACTGAGAAATAAGTTTTATTTCCCCGAAACTAAACACAAATCATTTATATACTCTGTTTTGCTAATCTATTTATTTGAATCGCAACGCTGCGATGTACCGGTATATGCGTTTTATCAATAATGCTTTGCTAAGTGTGATGCTTGACTAACCATCTAACAGGACTTAAACCTAAATGATTTCCACTGGCAGTTCTAAGGTATTAACCCGAGCGTTGAGAATGTCAAACTTTATAAATATTTTCTCTCTGACGGGCGTTTCTTGTTTGATTTATTGTTTAGCAGTCACATAAACAACCAAGCTATGTAATATGGATCTTTTACACCCAATATTGATGCTTCATCTTGTTGAGCATGATGATGATCTGGAATATTAACAATATAATGCTATGATGCTATAGTCTTCAATCTTTTTGTAAAACGAAGAGATGTAGTTGACACTTGAAGTAATTTCATTTCATCGTTCCTCAAAAAGTTGTAACTTTGTTGCTCTAGTCTCCTTCCTACCATTGAGTAATTCAATGGTAATTAAATTGAATGCGTTTTAATTCCCTTTTATTATTGTTTAATTTGAGTTGCAATGCTATGAGGCTAAATTTTATTTACACTTATATTTATCATGAATATTGCTGGGCCAAATGTGAGGTTTAGCACTCTAAAAGCGGTTATAAAGCCCAATGCTTTGCCTTGACCGTTCCAGTGCGGTGAACACAGCTTTATTCTTCTATGTTCTGTGTTTTTTCGTACTATTTGGGCTATTGGTATCTTGCATTAAATAAAGGGCCAACACATTGTATAAAATAAGAATGCAATACTGCTCCAGCAGCTGGAGTTCCACTTATTTAAATTGTATTTTATGTTGGGTTGCATGTTCTGTCCTTTATTATAACATGATAAATGAAAAATGAAACTTGCTGACTTAAAGAAAAAACTTTCATATGTAAACAAGAACTTATCTCATGATAACATTTTGCGGAGTTTTCTTTTCATGAATTGAACATTTGTATTAAACGTTGATTGAACACTTGACTGCACAGTTTTGATTCATTTGAGTACCTTGATATCATACATACAAACATATCGGCCCTCCGCAGTCGTGACAAAGAATTCATACATGCGATGTACTACCTTTTTAACACATGTGCATAGCATTTCACAGTTTTGTTTACATATTTTATTTAAAGATTACAAATGCATAGATACACAATATGCACTTAACGCAATATGTGATGCAATCAGAGATTAAAAAGCATATGTAAAACATATAAAGTTATCTATATAATGGAAGTCAAGGCTACGCAATGAACATAGGTTAGTAAAGTGTTCCTTAACTATGCAGATGTAAGGAAAGCTTTTACCTTGTACACAGACTTTGAAGCTAACGCATATTGTTTTGCTTTTATTTACAATATTCTGCAAAAGCATTCACGTTTAAATTTTCCTGTTTATTAATATACTATTCAATGTAAATATATATTAATTTTAGTAGCATAAATGAGGTTTTAGCAGAAGTATATCTTTGTTGGAGATAACGCAAGATAACAGTTTATAAATAAATGCTAAATGTCAACATACCTTTGGTTTCATAGGTTGTTTGTAAATTTACTTTGGAAGCTAAATACATTGTTAAATCATTTAATTAGGTAAACACTTTACGTATAATGCATGTAATTTTATGCATAAAAATTACAAATCTGCATAGAAGCAAGAACTTGTATAATTTGACATAGTTTTTAAACTGTTTAAGCTTACTCTATAGTTATGATACTTTCGTTTATGTATTTATTAAAATCCTCAGTACTATATTCATTTTTTTTTGGTTATAAGTAAACTTATAGTAAGATGCAATTGTATTAAGGTAACAAGTTCGTTCAGATATTTCACTATCATCTTCAGTTTGAATTTATATATATTGTGTTTGATATTACCTTGTTTATGCTAGGCTGCAAACATACTTAGCTGGCTTTTCACCTTGAAAAGTCCACTGAAATAGGGATTGTATCATCATTTAAAATGTGTGACCTAATTATTATTTAATTTTTATTTCAAATTTTCTATTTCTCCTATCTCCTCACCTCAAAAATTCAAAAAGTTAATTAAGTTTAGAACTTACGAGGTTGCAATGACATTTTATTGATCCGAAAACGAATAAATGCATTCGATTCAACCAGGCGAATTAATACTTAAGGTCAGAACAAATTTTAATTAAAGATATAGTAAACGATTTAAAAAAAACACCTGTAAATAACTTTTTAAGATATTATAATAATATATATTGCGTTTGTAAAAATGTATTTAATTATCCAGAATTGCTAAGAGATAACGCTTTGCATATTTCTTTTAAGATCCGTTGTTTTAATCCAGGTCGCGTTTTTTTCGTTCAACTCTTTTTCTTCATATTATGATTAATTTAGATTTTTCCAAACAAAAAAGCGTAGTAAATACTTGCATTTAATAACAGTTCTTACTATAATTATATTTCCAGCTATACCAGACGTCACCATCCGTGGACCGATTTGCTTTAAATGTGACGTACAGGAAACAATTGACTCCTGTGAGACAGTGGTCGACTGTGGATCGGACAACGTGGGTTTAATTTTTTCATTATATTCCAATTACATTTTATTACCAAATATATCATCCGAGTCTCGTCATGCACTTAAGTCTTCTTGCATATGCAGCAAGCCTAACTTCAGACCAGTCAGCCGTTTCGCAATGGTCAGGATCTACGCTGTTCTTTAAATTAGATATCGAAACCTCATAGTGGACATAGAGGGTAGCTTCGCTGTCCGGAAATGAAATTACACCTGTTTCTGCATAAATGTTATCAATGCAGTTATAATTTCAGCAATCCTATCATGTTTTTTAAATTGACAGTTTGTATTTAAAAAAGGAGCAGTACAGGCACTGGACGGTACATATTGTGGAAAGCAATTCCGACATTTTCTTCCGATAATACCAATGTTTCCGAATACTTATATTGTCCAATATGATTTAAGCATACCATTTCTTTAAATAAAGTTTACGGATATTTTTTTCTTTTATTATGGTTTAAGCATGATTTTATCTTCCAAAAGCATGTA